>NW_004955469.1:11305497-11320872 GCF_000276665.1 Chinchilla lanigera
TTGCGGGGGGTGCTGGGAATCAAACTCAGGATCTCACGCTTGCCAGGCAGGCACTGTGCTGCTGAGCTATAGGCCTGGCCCATGTGTTGTATATATTTAACCACAATAAAACAGGTTACTTTGAGGGTATCATCATTATCAAATTAGATGTCATATGTACCTATAACAAGGCCTATCAAATATTAATTGCTCTCAGTATACTGGCTTTCTTCTCTATACATAATACAGACTGAACACTTCCAGCCAGGCCCTGAGCCCCACTGCACACTTGTCTAGGCCTAGCTGGCACGCTGTCATCTTCTTATGTTACGCTTTCTCAGATGGCACCTTCAAATACCTGACTTGGGGAGATAAAAGTAAAAATAACAGTAGCTTCTCAAGTGCCTACCATGTGTAAGAGGCTATACTAGGTGCTTTATATACATTATTTCATTCACCCCCCCATAACAATTCTTTGATGTTAGTACTGTTATTTTCATCTTATGAAGAAACTAAAGATTGGAGAGATCTTGTTCGAAGTGGAAAAAAATCATTCATATACCGCCCCCCGCAAACATTTCAGCATCTTCAAAATACTTTCAGTGCTTCAGGAAGTTGGAAAGTCTATGATGCTGCTCTTGTTATGAAGCTGTATGCAAGACTTGTAGTGTGCTTAGCTTGTAGAGAGAAAGATTTAAAGAAAGACAAATGGAAACCAGAAATCTGCTTTGGAAACCCATAACCATGTTGGGTACGTGGCTCTCATAGTATTTTTATAATGCACCCATGTGCACGTGCACACACACACACACACACACACACACACACACACACACACACTTTCGTATACATTTGCATTTGACAGTCATTTCAGATCCAGTTATGTAGCCTGAAAAGATCACGTATACCATGATTAGCTCATTTCAAAATCAACCAGGAAAGCATCTCTTTTGTGATACCCAGTTACTTAGCTTCACACATGCTCTGCTGTTCTGATGCACAGAACTTTTAAACATTCTGTTAAGGGTTTGTAATAATTTATCATCTCTCCATTGCAGCACTCTGGGCTAATCAATCATTACTGCTTAAATCTTCTATCTTTCTTTTGAGGGACTCTATGCCCTTTCTTAGATACTGTACTGATCCCGCAAGTTCCTCCAGAACAATCTTGAAGGTTGAAATTTTCTCATTGATCTGCACAATGCATTGGAAATATCCTTGTGTTCCCTGTGGATTGAATTAGGGGACTTCAGTGGTGTCTACTGCAAGCAGACCTGGGTGACAGTAGCTTCATTTCACAGACAGTGACTTAACAAGTGAACCATAGCTGAAGCATCCATTAAGGTCTAGGTCCCCTGGTGCTGGAGAAAATTGTCAATAATAATAAAAGTTGCCAGCATTATTGAGAGGTTACATTGTGTGAGAGGCTGTGCTAAACAGAAGGTACAGTTACTATTTAGCCTTTTCTTCCTTTGTTTGGTGCTCTGATTTCCCATGTTCTAAAATATCCATTGTAGGCACACATCTCCATAAGCATACTTTGTTCTAACCAAAATGAGTTGTCCCTTGTCATGCGATGCCATAGTTTCTCATTTTAATGGATATAAGGGTCATGTGGGAAATATTTCAAAATGTAAGTTCCTGGCACTCACCAGAGATTCACCTTTAGTATGTCTAAATGCATATTCTGAATTGTCAGTACTTTTGATACCTTCAATGTAGGCCCTTTGGGTTGTAATTTGATAATCAGTGATATAAGATATTCAAGGCTATTCTCATTCTATATTGTATTTTCTTCTTTCACTCACCCCTTAACATTTTTAACAGCTTAGCATAATAAAGAATCTTATTTCTATGGTGCTTTTATAGTTTGAAAATCACTTTTACAGACACTCACATATGAAGTATTAGTAGCCATGTAAACTATCAGCAGGTAAGCGGGGAGCCAGTGGACATTACTCTTGTCTTCTTGGTCTGTTCAGTGAGTGGGATGGAGAGCCCTTGAAATTTGATAGCAGAAATCCCTATTCCACCTTCAGGTGAAAAGTTGATGAGTACAAACTGATTACTTTAGCAACTTATTGGCAAAGATGGGCATGTTCTGGCTAATGAGATAAAATCAACAGTACTGAGGAAATTTTTTCTTTTAACTTCCCTTTAACTTTCCAGAATTAAAGAAAAAACAGCTTCTGGAGGTGGATACCTTTGATCCTTCTTTCTTTCTGGAACTTCATAATGAATAGTTATCTTGTATCTTCAAAGCAACAAGCATAAGGATGAAAGCCAAATGCTAAATACTGTGGGACAGGAAGATAAAAAGAGCTGAGGCCACCACAACTAACAACAAACTCTTGCAAAAAACCTCAGCAACTGCACACATCTGAACTTGTTTGTAAGCAAGAAAAGTCTCTGGTATAAATTGAATGTTCTTTGTTACTTTCAACTAAAAGCATTCCAAGGGATGTTGACATTTTATAATTGTTAAATTCTCTGTTTTGTAGAAAACAGCCTTGAAGAGGTAATGTAACAGACTCACGATTTCTCAGCAAGTAAATGGTGGGTCCTGGACTTAAACTTGAACTGATTGACTACAAATTCTGAACAGCCTACTCTGGAGCCTCACTCTACAACGAACGTTTTTAGCAACTACCATGTAACACGAGTGCGAGGGATTCGGGAGATGAGTCTGGATTCTTTATCTCACTTCAGAAGAATTATTGTTCATCTATTTTCTAAATTAGGCTTTCATAAAAGATATAATTTAAAGAGGTTTGGTAATTTAAAAGACAGTCTGAAGTAGAATAGCATCATGTCACACTACTTTCCTCTTATGTGTAAAGCATTATAGGTATAAAGAATACAATACTTGATTTTTTTTCTCCATACATTTGTCTCTGAGTTGTGGACATAAGGCATATCACATACCATGCTATGGTGAAATAAAATAGTTAAACTATAACCTTTTTAATGTATTGGCTGCTTTTTTACTATAGTGTATCCCTGAAAAGTGTTAACAAAGAAAATCTTTATAAAATGATTCCTATTTCCCCCATGGGAATTATGTCATTAAAAGCATTTTGCTTTTAGCCAAAAACTTAGGATCTATTTAATTATAAATATAGCTGATAACAAGGCAAGGAGCAAAGTGTAACATCATGTGAAAGAGTAAAATGATGCTCCAAGTCCTATAAAGTGGGAATAAATATATTGAACATATTATAGCACATTTGGTCTTATTAATATAATCAAAGTAGTGATACAACATATAAAAATCTACACTGTAAATCAAATTTAAGCCATATGCACATTAATAAACCAAAACCATGGAAGGAATGATAATTTTATTTGCTTCTTTTCAAACTTAGATTTTCACAGGATATTTTTAGATGCTTACTTCTCTTAAACATGTGAAATATCTAAGGGAATTAGTGTTCATGTACCTTCTTGTTTTAGAAGGATTATTGTAGCAAGCAGTATTCCAGATAGTCCATTACTTGAAATGCCAGCGAAAAACGATGACTCTGTTCAGAGATACACAACAATAAGTGTGTAGGGTACTTTTCATATCGAAAAAACTTTTAATGTGAAAGTCCGCTGTTAGTTTTTGTTCATTCAAAGCTCCTCATGAAGACTTCTGCTTTTGTGCATGAGGATAACTGATTTAGCAATCATAAACTAGAAAACTGGAAATTACTGAAAATGGTGGGTTTCAGGCATTGAACAACAAATAGCATAAGACTGTGATCCATGAGAGAGGGAAATTAATGAATTGAGCCTTATAACTTTCCCAGATTATTGTCTAGAAGCAATTTCCAGGATGTACTATAGAAAGAGTAAAGCCAAATAGAGCATGGCGACCATGCCCATCATAAGGGTTTGGAGTGGGAGAGGTAGTTCTGCTGATCTGGTGAGTAGCCAGTCCCCTTGTCTTTGGCTGAACACCTCCTAAAATTAAGGCCCTAAGTGACCTGTTTCTCCACTGGCTGAAGTAGACAGATCCATTAGTTGATGACTCAGCAGAGTCTTCAGAAGAGTCACACTTTAATACTAGCAGGGTTAAATTAGTTTCACAATAAAGATTGCTCTGAACCTGATACAACAAACTTTAAAGTAATCCTTGTGGATTAAACTGACCTGAAAGTTACTTAACAGCACATTACAATAAAATCCAACATTCTTTAAGGAAACATAGCAAAATCCAGCTCCCAAAATATAAACTCACAATCTCTAGTATCTAACAAAAAGTGATCAGGCACTCAGATCAGAAGAAAAGTCTTTAAAAGTCTTTTTATCTTTTAGAAAAGCTATTATAAACCTTACAGAGGAAATACAAAGTATAAATACTTTCAAGAGCAAAATAAAAGATAGATGATAGGAAACAGGAAGGTAGACCTTTCACAGATGGGAAGGGGGCCGAGGGACGGAGGTAGAAAGAAGCGAGGGGAGGGGAACGGGAAGTAAAAAGGAATAAGATTTGATATGCACCTGCAACAGCTCCCCACAACAAATGTATTCATTATGTACTACAAACACGTACTAATAAAAAAGCTTCAAAAATAAAAATAAAACTTTTAAAAAGATTTGACTGTTTAAAAACAAAAGTAATGACAACATATTGTGGGTCTTATAACATATAGAATTAAAATGTATGACAATCACAGCAAAAAGGCTAAGGACTGGGGATTAGAAATGTACTAATAAAAGGGACTTATCATTGTGCATGAAGTCATGTTATTTAAAGGTAGATTGTAAGATGTAGCTAAGAAAATATAGGCAGAGCTATAATGAAAATATTACAAAAATACTCAAATAGCCTGAAGCCCTTTATGGACATTGTGTGGACAGCTTGCCTTCTTCTGTTTTAGAGAGCCGTGAAAACTTTAGCACAAGCCTTAAAAAAATCTCACAAGCCCCTCTAAAAGTGTTGACATCAGGGGTCCAAAAATCCGTTGTCTCTCTGAGTACAGAAAATCATGGACACTCCCGCCCCACACCCTGCCTTATCTGGAGAATGAATTTTGAATGTGTCTCACAGATATATGCACACCTCTCAAGACATGTAAACGCTACCATGGTGCAAATCTAATTTAAGGTGACATTATGTTTTTAAAAAAACAATCAGTTTTTATGAGTAACAATTACCTGCTACTAAGTGAGAGTTATTAAAAAGGGTTCCTCAATCCTTTTTCTACTTTCTTTAGTCCTATGGGTTCAAGTCAGCATTAAGATACGTTTCACTACTCCAGTGACACTTCGTAGTCACCTGTCAGGTGTGTTCCATTATTATAAAATATATTTCTACATGCTACAGACCCAACAAAAATTTATAGACATATTGTTTCATACAGTTGCTTTTTGCTTTTTCCTCTAAGCCCAAGGAATTTTTTCCTTTATTTACTTTACAAATTTATATTTTAGTTTTGATTCTCAATTTTGAGGGGGCTAGAAGCCCCAGTGTGATAAACTAAGGGGCTTGTCTTTAAGGTTTGAGACTCTCTCTTATAAGAAATAAGCAATTACTGATGGTTTCTCAGAGGTGTGACAAGACAATAATCATCTCACTAGTTTTCCATTTGGTGAAAGTGAGGCAGGAAAAAGGCAAGGGGTTTATTCTGAGGCTCATTATATCAAATAATTTTAAGTCACTCATTCAACTGTCAGTGTGACCGCTGCAAGTTATCCATGTATTTGGATTATTAAAGGGACCATACCATATATTTTACAACGATAATCTGAATTTATGCTTGATAGCACATCATCTGTTGATAGACTCTTATTTTATCTTTATCATATAGACATACATGCAAGATTAATTGCATGTGATATGTGATCAGTATTCTTTTTATATTGAATTTCTCCATTTCCTTTAACTTGATTCTGGTGAGGCTTTTAATAATTTCACCTGTCTTTCCTCTCTAAATTCAGCACTATCCCTTTCCCTTCACATAACAACTGATTTATCCTGGGCACATGACCCAGTATGGGTCAATCATTTTCCTTTTTGGGGAATAACATGGATGTTATGTGAAGGGCTTTTTTTAGGGGGGATCAAGAACACTAAGAGCTAAGTCTGACAAGAGCTTCCAGGGGCTATCTTGTCTCTCTATTAAGAGTTGAAATGGTAATAGAAAAAGAGGCAAGTAGAGCTGAGGAATACAGAGTCCTACCAGTGGTAATTAATGTACTGTTTAATATATATTGAATTCTTACTATATATTTAGTACTGTTGTTAGCCTTGGGAGTGTGGTAGTGAAAAAGCTCTCACAATAGTTACATTCTAGGAAATTCTTGAGTCCCATCATAGGGCAAAATCTGGAGCTGCATTCCACTATTTTACATTTTTTAGTTACATGAGCCAATTATCTTCCTTTTCCAACTTAATTTAGTGTATCATAGATGTCTGTCCTTTGAAAGAGTTCAAGCACATTCTCTACTAATTCTAGTTTAAGAAAACTAAGAGGATGATAGAAAATGACGATCCTGTTTAGGACTGAAGCTTGGAATTACCAGGCTCACTCTTTCTGGTGTAAAAACCTATCAGTCTGTCAAGGCCAGTGCTTCTCCAAGTGTGGCTCAGTTACCCTCTGGATACCCAGAGACCCTTTCAGGGAGTCCTCAAGGGTGAAACTGTTTTCATCGTAATAATAACACATCATTTTCCTTTTGCACACATGTTCTATCTAGAATGTAGGGTTTTTCCAGAGCCCACATGAGCTCTGCTAAAGTAGATATCAGAAAGCCTTGTAGTGCAGCTCTTCTCATCAAAGTTGTTTTAATTTTGGGAAGTATAGCTGATTTTCATTAAAATAGGTAATCTGTGCTAGTATGTTATATAACAGATTTGTCATTATTTGTAAATAAATAAATATTTTTAAAAGATTCAGTTTAATGCACATATGATAAAAATCAATAGTTATAACTCGTATGAATTAAACTCTCTGGGGTCCTCAGTTTTTAATATTGTACGTGAGTCCTGAGGTGACAGTGTTTGAGAACTGCTGACTGGGCACTTGGTGGGGGCTGGGGTGGTGTCAGAGGTCGTATTCTGTGGTAAAACTGAGAAGTTAGGAAGATACAAATTAAGCAAATGTCAGATTATGGAAGGCATGAGCACAGTATAAGTTCATGTGGAGAAATGTCTTTCTCTGATCCTTCTAAATGAAAAGTTCCTACTTCAAACTCAACTGGCATAAAACAAACCAGTAACTGCCTTACAGTGAGTGGCACAGACCAAGTTGTGTTATAAGTAGCCATCCCTAACGAGGCCTGAGATAACACAGACGATGCTGTTAAACTTTCCTAAAGGCAGCCACTCTTTCTGCCAATCTGAGTAAAAGAGCAAGTACCTGGTCAACAAGATAATGAAAAGACGAAAGTTCGGCTCTCTTCTGCATCTGTGGGTGTATTGTGTCGACATGAGGGATGAGCCAAGTCAGTGATCAACAACCATTATTTTGTGCCAAATTGACTTCTCAGTACCCAGGGCCCCTAATTTGACACTTACTGAGGAGAACCACTGGATCCAATAAGGAAACAGATATTATAGCTTTTTTTTTTTTTTTACAAAAAGCCCAATAATTGACAGGATTCTCTCACTTTAATTTTTAGACTGTAGTCAATGCATTCTCTCTTAGAAAGATAAGATCACTGTGTTCATTCAGTCCCAGAACACTTTCAAAGATATGTTCTGCCTCCGTGGTTATCAAATCCCTCTTTAACATAAATATTTGTATGAATAGCTGTGATGACTGTATTGCTGTTGTCTGATGGTGTATTGAAATGAACAGTCAATGCTCACAATTTTTTATGTTCTGATCAGCTTTGCATGCTTGTGTCTGGTGGTCTGAGCAACTGATTTGAAGGTAACAATATGCAATTGAATTACAATGGTGAACTCCTACCATCTTGTCTAGTGAAACTCTGTATTATCTCTAATGTTTTATCAAAGAATTATTTTCTTATTCTCTTTAATGGTTTGAGCAATCTTTCATTCTTAAATCTGGAAATCTGAGCAATGTCATTGAGGATAGTGATATGCAATGTAACAACCACTGTTGATTTGTATTATTTTGTCTTGAGACCCTGTATCACTTTGAATATTCTTTGATTTGTTTATGTTCGTGATACCGGTATGCTGCTACTGTTCTATTTTTTTATTGGTTTGTTTCCTCATATACTACTCTCTTTAAAAAGAAAAAATCCCTCTTTACTCTTTTGAAATTTGGTCTTCCTCGCAATTCTCTGAACGCCTGTCACAGAGGGCACTCAGCTTCAGAGTACTGGACTCATTCTCCCTTACTAGCCACCACCTGACTTCCTGGTCCTCACTGGTTTTCAATAAGTTTCTGATTCTTTCAAGTTCTACCCAGTTTTTCACTGAGACTTTATAGCCTTCAATCTTCTAATCCTGATTAGATCAGGATATCCCCTCTGTCAAAAGAAAATGAAAATTCTTTGAAGAATAACATCATCTATAGTCTCTGGAATTCACTAAAATATTACCAGGTATGTTAGGAAATAGGGCCAAATTATCCAAAGCCAGGGAAAAACCAGATCTTGAAGTCTAAATACAAAGATGTAGTAAAACCAATTTCATATACACTTAACAGAAAATAGAAAAATAGGGAAGATTTCCCATCTTGTTTTATAAAGTTAGCATACATTTGATAATAAAAGCTAAGAAGATAAAAAGGGAAATTATAGGCATTAGAGTTATCAGATATAGAATTTAAAATAGTTATAGGGAGAATAAGTTAAAGACAGTAGATGCAAATAAAGAATTTATTCAAAGAACAGAAATTTATAAAATGTGAATCAAATGGAAATTATATAAATGAAAAAATTCAATCAGAAAAATTTGTAATTCTGGACACAGCAAAAAGAATTAGTAAACTGGAAGAGAGGGATCAATAGAAAACACCAAGGTGAGTCACAGAGAAATGGAGAAAAATGGAAAGCACAAAAAATACCGAGAACATTCCAGAATACAGGAGACAAAATGAGGAAGCTCAATAATCATGTATTTTGAAGTACCCAAAGAAAGAGGAAAAAAAAAGATGAAAGAAATAACTGAAAAAGTACGGCCTGAAAAATTTTCAAAACTGACAAAAACATCAAGCTTTTTTGTGACACCCGAACAGAAAACCATACCTAGGCACATCATGATAAAGCTGCTAAAAATCAAAGACAAAAAGGAAATCTTGAAAACAGCCAGAAGGGAAAAACACATTACCTCCAAAGAAACATCAATAAATCTGACAACTGAGTTCTCAACAGCGGCATTGAAGGCCAAAAGAGAACAGAGTGATATATGTAAAGCACTGAGAGAAAATGACTGCCAGCCAAATATTATTTATCCAGTGAACATATTCTCCAGTGATGAAGGTGAAATAAGACATTTCAGACAAAACAGCTGGGAAAATTTTTGCCAGCAAACCTTTACTAGAAGAAGTAGTGAAGCACACTCTTGAAGCAAAAGGAAAATGGTCTTAAGTGGAAACATAGAAATCCAGAAAGATATAAAGAACACTGGGATTCTCCAGAATAACCACTAACAGCATGGTAAAAAAAAAAAAATGTAACTAACAAGTTAATAGGATATGTAATTAAGTACCAAAGAATACTCCAGGCTGAGATTGCTTTATCAATGAATTCTTCCAAGTATTTAAAGGTATAGTAGAACCAACATTATACAGTCATAGTTAATAGAAAACAGAAAAATATGTTTTTCTTTATGTTTTATAAAATCAACATAACTTTGATAACAAAGCTAAGGAAGCCTAAGGAAGGAAAAATTACAGGGCAATTTTATTCTTGAATACAATGCAAATGTCCTAAAGAACACACGAGCAAATCAATATGTGTTATATAAAAAATGGATAATACATCAAAACTAGATGGGCTTATTCCAGAATACAAGGTTGGACTAATTCTCAAAATGCACTGACTACTGAGCAGAAAATAAAGGATACACAGTACACAATCACTTTGATGGACAGGGAAAAAAGCATTTGATATGATTCATCACCCATTCAGGATTAAAACCCTCAGCACATTCAAATTAAAAACATTGTGGCAGGCTCTACTTTCCTAAAAATGGCTCTAGTAACTTTTGTTTTACCACTTGTTCTCCAGAACTTTGTGGACTCTGAGACTACCTTGGTGAGTAAAACGCAGTACAAGTGATGCTACATGCCTTTCGAGGACAGATCATCAAAGGAAGGCAGCTTTCCTCTGCCTGTCCCCCAGGATCCTCACCTTTGGAACCCATTCACCATTGATGAGGAAACCTGAGTTGGCTTGTGCAGAGAGGCTGTGGAAAAGTCCAAGTAGTGAACCCCCAGGCCACTGCTGGGGTCAGCCATCAGATGTGTGAGAGAATAAGCTTTCGAAGGACGCCATCTCTTCAAGTTCAGATCTTCCAACTTGAGCCTCAGACACTGGGAAGCACAGAGGAGCTTTCTCTGCTGCTCCTTATCTAAATTCCTGACCCATGGAATCGAGGAGAGCAATGAGTGGTTTTTTCTTTCCCACTAAATTTTGGGGAAATTTGTTATGAAACCCTAGAAACTTGCACAGTAGGAAACTTCTTCACTCTGATAAGGGTTATTTTTGGAAATTATGCTATGAACATCATACCTAAATATGAAATGTTGGAAACTTTCCCTTGAGTTAAAGAATGAAAAAATTATTCTCATAATCACCACTTATATTGTTCTCTTAGCTAATACAGTAAAGCAAGGGAAAAAAGGCATATTTGGTAAAGACAGAATAAAACTATTAGGTAACAGAATAGAAAATCTGAAAGAATCTACCAAGTTAGAATTGTGATTCTGGAATCAGTAGTAATTTGGCATAGTATTTGGACACAGAGCTAATATACAATAAAGACTTTTAAAATACTAGTCATGAAAATTAATTTTTAAAAATAACTTTTACAAAAGAACTTAAAAATCACATAAAAGTAAGTCTAAAGAAATATGAATAATAACACAAAAAACTATACAATATTACTGACAGAAATGAAAGTAGATGTAAATATATAAAGGCTATACATTCTAGGCTGAAGGCCTAGAGGACTCGATAGTGTCAGAATGTCAGTTCTCCTCATATTAATGTACATATTCAATGTCATCCAGATAAAAATCTCAGTAGCTTTCTTTTTATACAGAAACTTATGAGGTAATTCCAAAATATATATGGAAATGCAAATTGGCTAAGTGCGACAAAGACAATCTAAAAGAAAAATGAAGCTGGAGTACTGATAATTCCAGATACCAGCACATAGTATAAAGCTACATTAATTAAAATGGAATGCATTGATGCAAAGATGGATGATAGTGACTCACTGAATTAAGTCCAGAAAATAAAACACATTTATAACCACTTACTTTCAAGCAAGTTTCCACTCTTTTCAGCATAGAGTTCTGGGACAATGAGACCGGTCTGCAAAAAAGATGAGTCTGTACCTCTACTTTATGCCATACATAACCTATTCCAAATGAATTATAGGTCTACTTGTGAAAGGAAGAACAATAAAGTTTCCAGAAGGTTCTTGAACAAGACACAAGCATGAACAAGAACCCGAAAAATTGATAAGCTGGAAACATTTTTTCATTAGAAGGTAAAGAAATGGAGAGACAAGCCAGGGAGAAATATTTGCAATACTGCAATGTATACATCTCATAAAAGACTTTTGTCTACATTTATACAGAACTACTAAAAGCAATAAGAAAATAAAAACAATACAACAATATAAAAGAGCAAAAGGTTTGCACTGGCTCATTGCAAAAGAAGTGACCACAAGTATTTGAAAGGTGTGCAATTTACTATTCCTCAGGGAAATGTAAACACTGTCTTACACTGACCAGTACGCCTGTGAACAAAGAAAACAACGAAATAAACACACACTGACCCTAGCAACTTGTTGAGAATTTAGATCACATTCTTGACACAATGCTGGAGGGAATACAAGTTGCTACAATCACTCAGCGAACTATTCAGGGATATTTTCTAAAGCTGACTGGACACACCTTTTTTCTCTTTTCAGTAAAATTTTAAAATATAAGCACAAATACATGTCCTCAACTATATGTACAAAAACCAACTCACTGGATAAATTGTGGCATATTTAAATAATAGAATATTTTACAACCAAGAAAACCAAATTACTTCTATATACCACTAAATAGAAATATTTTGTAAACATAAAATACCGTAGCTAAATTCATATGCTTATTCATATGATGTTGCAGAAAACTTGAAAACATGAAAACTTAATCTATAGTGAAATGAATCAAATAATGATGATCTTTAAGGGATTATAACAACTGAGGGGCATAGGCGAGCTTGTCAGATTCTGGTACTGTGCCATTTTAGTATGGGTAGCAATTACATGAATAATTTCAGTTTATAAATATTCACCTATATTATTATATGTAGTGACATTTAATAAAGCAAGTTTAGATAATTAAAAGGAGAAACATCAGTGGTGGCTAGGGGTGCTGATGGGAAGAACAAGACTTTCTGTTTTCCAGGCAGATGTGTGTACACGGCCTTTTCCAAACGCTCCTATTGTGGGCTCTATGGGGATCAAGCATAGGCTTCCAGTTATCCTGTGTGAGCAACTATACAGTAAGACTATCTGACTATTTTGCCTCTGGGTAAAAGCTATGGATTCAAGAACATGCTCTTTCACAAGAGAGCACTACAGCCCAGACACTACTCTTGAATTCATTTCCTATTCTGTTGGATTTGGGAAAGTTTAGTGCAGGTTGGGTTTCCAGAGGAATAAAAGGGATGGGAAATAGGGAGAGGGGTGATTCATAAGCTCAAGTTGAAAGGTGAACATAGAAGAGCACAAAAGCCTGAACTAAATTATGTTGTTAAAAGGCTTTGCTGGTCAGGTCTGTCCACCATGCCGGGCTCCAGCATTCCTTTGAAGAGAGACCTTAGAGGACCCAAAGTTCCTACAGAAGCTGCCCTGCTCATCTGTGTAATGTTGAGTCCCTGCTCTGTGCTTCTTCCTCCATCCCCTGCACTCAGCCATCAGCTCTTCCTTGTGAATATCTGATCCCTCCCACTTGCTTCCTAGGGAAGTAACACACGGTGTCTAGCCTCAGATGGGGCGGGGGCGGAGTGGTCAAGAAACCTAGAAGCATGGCAGCAGGTCAGGCCAAAGCCCAGCAGCCACTTCTGGAGAAATTTCTTTTTTTTTTTTCCTGGAGAAATTTCTTGGCTGAATTAGAGTTACATCTCTGGCCTCAGGGAGCTCAAAGGAGGCAGGGTAAGAAGAGGACTTCCCTGAACTGAAACCGTCTCAGGTATCATTATTGCCATCTGTCTGGCTGAGAAGGAAGCAGCCCAAGGAGATGCACCCCTACTTAAGTCCACAGAGTGCGTAGCTGGCAGAATCTGCCCTTCCCTACTCTAAAGGAGTCCCTTTCACATCCAGGTTCACACTGGGAGACAATCCTGGCTGTTGTGGGTTCCACGGATGATGCTCCACCTCCAGCTTCTCCCAGGCAGCTCTAGAAGGAGGCAGCTGTTGCTGTCATCATGTTTCCTCCCTTTACCAGTGGCTAAATCCTTCATCTTTCTATGTAGATACTGAGGAATGCCAGAGGCCAGTCTTGGTTTGGCCCCGGTCTCTCAGTCAAAGGTCTACAAAATGTGACTGGAAATTTAAGACAGCCAAGAGCACAGCTGGGTCTCACAGAGCAAAGAGCGCTGAGCCCCAGGAAAGGCTCATTCATCTACAAGAGCTTCGTGCTTGAAAAGCTCTGAGCACCTGAAGAGAAACTGTGCAAGCTGACATCGCAATAACAGAGAAAGCATGTCTATAAAATCGCACACAGACGGCAGATGTGGCTGGTGACATGAAGACCCACAATTGCAATGAAATGAACTTCAGTCGTCCTGAATGGGGCTGCTTCAGACAAACACAGTAGACAGCAGAGCACACACCACAGCCAGGGGACAGCATACCTTGCGACATTGCCAGCCCTTGCTACTTTGGCAGGGAGGGTATGGTCATAAGACTCTGTAGGAACAATTCCTGATGTTGAGACCAATAGGATTTGTCATCTACTTTTCAGATAATGAGACTGAGGCTCAGATCCGTGTCTTTAGTTGCCAACTCAAATGCTTCCTTCTTCTCCTCATGCATGCATCCCTTTATTCATCTGCTCATTTGACAGGTGGTGAGTGTAGTCCAGGTTCTAAACTCTGTGTTAGGCTCTGGAGATAAAGACAGCTTGGTTTCTGGCAGGGATAAGCCCAAAGTATAGTAGCAGGTGAGACATGTAAAACAACCCCAATTATTTATTTTTTAAAGGAAGAAAAATTTATTTCAGCTCACAGCTTGTGAGGGTTTCAGTCATAGTCAGCTGGCTCCAAGGCAGATTGGCATGGCAGAGGGGCATTGCAGAGGAAGACTCCAGGACAAAGCAGGGCAGGCAGAAGGCATCCAGCGGTGAAGTAACAAGCAACAAGAAGTAAGCAGCAAGTGAGGGCAGCAGCCTTTTTGCTCCTTGCCTTCTACCCCTGAGGGTGGGTAGCACTCACACTTGGGGTGCGGCAGCCTGAATCCCAGCATTTCACCATCAATCCCAGCATCACATCCTTAATCCTATTATCATGTACCCTAGATCCAGCCACCTCCAAAAAGCCCCACCTGCATGAGGTATGTGAGGCTTTGGTGGACATCTAGGTACAAACCATAACAGGCTACCTTGAAATTTCCTCAGCACTGACATTTTTGCATTGATAAAGATAATCGTAGAAAAGACAAGTTATAGAAAAAATAAAAAAAAGTTTAAAGTATCAGTAAGGAACACACACACACGCACACACACACACACACACACACCCCTACTTTCCAGAGACAATCACAGTATATTTTTAGGTATACTGGTAAAACTTTATGCACCCACATAACCCGTGCTGTGCAAAGTGCTGAAGTGGACAGCAGAGAAGAGAGACTGAGCGACTTGCCTTGAGACTAGGAAATTGTAATACTTAGCTCTCATCTGGAAGTGTCCAGATGGAGAAGCCGGTGCTTCCTAGTTGAGGGAGAGCCCAGGAAGCAGCAAGAAAGCCTGGAGTGTGGGTCAAGACTCGGGGTGTGTGAGGTGCCCAAAGAAGGGGCTGAGTAGAGAATGAAAAGACATCATGCAGGTTGTGAATGAGCCTCAGGCCCTGCAAAGAGCCCAGGTTCCATTCTGTAGTATTTATCATTGTGGCGTCACCCTGCAGAAATTAGTTGTGAGATGTGCTGCTAGTAATTTGTTACAGATGACTCTTTCTGGGGAACAGGCCCAGATGGTTCCTAGGAACTTTTCAATTCTCCCATTTTGGAACCCTTAGATAAACTCTGCAGGTGGGCAAAGTCAGCCG
>NW_004955469.1:11320972-11323165 GCF_000276665.1 Chinchilla lanigera
GTTTTTCTCCGGTACCGGGAACCGAACTCGCGACCTTGCGCTTGCCAGACAGGCGCTTTTTGCCGCTGAGCTAAATCCCCAGCCCCCTGGGTTGCCTTTTTACAGTTAATGTACACTGGAGCAGATTCAAGGCGAAAGCCAGGTACATGACTCTCCGTCACATGCACCCTGATGGGCTTCGCAGAAGCACGGGAAGGGCACCGGACAATGCAAGATCGGGCCTAAACCCAGAAGAGAGCCCTGCCTCTCCGATCCCATTCATCGTGATCTGCCCAACGAACACCTTATAAAAGGTGGCAAATATTGAAAGAACAATTGCAGAGGCTCCGGATGGGGACACCCGGGTGAGAACTGTGAAGAAATCACTAAGGAAATTCCATTTCAGTTGATTCCTAAAAGGGCTCGGATGTGCTGGGCGTGCAATGAGTGGGTGGAAGAAAAGTCAAAATCTGCCAGTGTGCACGGGTGTGTGTCCCGGGGGAGACTGCTGCTTGTGGAGACAGAAGCCCGCTGCTGGGGTCAACAGCACTGTGGCATTTGCAGCACCGGAGTGACACGGTCAGATTTGTGTTCTGTAAAGACAACAGCTGGCTCTCATGAACCTTAGAGGTTTTTTGTATAATTTCTGGGGAACAGGCCCAGATGGTTCCTAGGAACTTTTCAATTCTCCCATTTTGGAACCCTTAGATAAACTCTGCAGGTGGGCAAAGTCAGCCGTGGCCTTTCTTACCCTTCCCTCACTCAGGATCTTTCTCCCTCCAATGGCTATTTTAATTGTCCTTAAGCAACTTCAGTGGGTCTCATACTTATTCTTCTTTTAAACAAAACTTCTTTCATAAAATGAAATCAAAAACGTTACCAGCCCTGATTAGGCTAAGTACATGATCTATTTCCCTGTTAGCCATGATGAACTCTTAAGTCAAATAAATAAATGTCAATAATAGAATGAAGGTCAATTTCAGGGCTGAGGCTATCAGCATACTTCATTGGCCGTGTCCTCTGCCTCCTGGCACTTAACAGTGTAATGGGGAGGTGGATTCCCTATCAGCTGGGCAAAGAGTGCACAAGAGTCTGGTTGAAATATTGACTGGGCACACCTAGATTACAAACCCCATGGTGTCCACGTGAAGAGGTGATCCATGCGGGGGCTTTGAGCTGAGCACTGCAGGCTGAGTCAGGATTGGATGTGTGAAGAGGAGCAGGGAGATGACTCCTGGTATACAAGGCTTGAGTGGGGCAGGGAGACTGCAGTGAGCCAGTCGGCTTGGAAAAATATCATCATTAATGTGCTTAGTATCTTCTATCCTGCTGTGCAGAGGTAGCATCATGCAAAAGAGAAAGTGGCTGTCACCAGCTAAGTGGCCTGGGGAACATTTACTTAACCTTTCTGAGATTCCACATCATAAAATAAATTGTAATACTTAGCTCTCTAGTCATGATGAGGATGTGGTGAGATTAAAACTACAGTGGCTGTGTTTAGTATGCATGTGTAATTTCTTCCTTTCCCAGCTATGGAAGTCAGTAAGTCCCCAACCTAGGGTTGAGCCATTTTATCAGAGGCCTGACTGATATATATCATTCTTAGTAACCCAGAGTCACTCCCTGATCCTGAAGGTTGTGGACTAAAAAGCTGACTTCTCAAAGGTCCGGCTCTTCCTGCTCAGGACATGGCAGTTCTGAGGGCCATGAATCTAACTTGCTACCAGTTTCAGAGGTTCAGTGATGGTGGGGGCAGAGGGTGGCGAGGGACGAAAGGCAAGTGGGGCTCAGTGTGGTCTGAGGCAAGAAGAAATGTGGAGACTTGAGCTGTGTCTGGGTGGCTGAGGACAGACTGTTTACTCAGCCAGCACAAGGTTGGCCGTGAGGCAATGTGAACTGAATTTGAATATGATTTGGAATTGGAAAGCTGGAGTTTTAGTTGGAGATGCTGGATGGGAGCACATAGGGAAGGCAAGGCAAGATCTTTTGTCAGCACATAGCATGTTGATTTTAAGCAAACAGAGACTATTTTCCCAAGTCTGAGCTCAATATTGATAAGCTGTGATAAGCGCTGCCCCTCTTGATGTATGCTTTTCCATCCATAGAAAATGAAGAAACTGTCTCCCTTTCAGCTTCTTAGAACTCCCCAAGTTTCCTGCTATTGGCTCCAGACCCCATAGAAAGAAATATGAATATTAATAGAATCACAAATAG
>NW_004955469.1:11323691-11343407 GCF_000276665.1 Chinchilla lanigera
TTTTTGGTTTTTCTCCGGTACCGGGAACCGAACTCACGACCTTGCACTTGCCAGGCAGGCGCTTTGCGGCTGAGCTAAATCCCCAGCCTCCCCCCACACCCCATTTTGCAGTGTTGGGGATCAAGCTTAGGGCTGACACATGCTGGCCAACTGCTCTACCGCAGGGCCACATCTCCAGCTCAGCACATGACATGTTCCAAGAAAGCGGTCTTTCAAAGATGGGGAGGGGGGCTGAGAAGAGGTTTCAGGGAGGACCTAAGCATTTGAGGTGGGTGTTGGAAGGCAGGAAGGATTTGGGAAGGTAAGAAAGGTGGGAGTCCTAACCAGCTTGAATGGCATGGGCAACAGAGGGTAGGACAACACCTCACTTGTGAATCTGATTATTGTTAAGGTAGGTTCCTAGTGATTGATTTTAAAACACTAAAGTAAAGCTAGTCCTGGCCGTGAAAAGTATAGGGCCCTAGATCAAGATGACTCACGAGGTGAATACCATTGAATGTCCATGACATCCTGTGTTTTTATCAGGGTGTTAATGTCCCTGTATTAGTGAAAGATAGTTCAGCTAGTATGAGATGGGGCTTCATCATACCAGGGAGAAAGAATGATGTTAGAGAGGGTTGTAGACCTACAGCTACCCAGAGGCCCTTGCAGATGACTCACGAGGTGAATACCATTGAATGTCCATGACATCCTGTGTTTTTATCAGGGTGTTAATGTCACTGTATTAGTGAAAGATAGTTCAGCTAGTATGAGATGGGGCTTCATCATACCAGGGAGAAAGAATGATGTTAGAGAGGGTTGTAGACCTACAGCTACCCAGAGGCCCTTGCAGATCTACTGTGATGTCAGCTGAATGGAGACTCTCTTTGCAGCAGACCGAGCTACCCTATCTTGGAGAAAGGTCCCGCCCTGAGCTTTCCAGGCTTGTGACCAGAGACGGTGGCTCTGCGCTTTTAACCATAGCCTCACTCTTGGTACACAGCTCTGAGCCCAGGACTAACAAGCAGGCCCAGGAACAGTTGAACACATAGGCCTGAAACTCTCTCTTTCCTCATTTGATGATTTTGGAATTAATTAAATATCCCATTTTACCAAAGCTTTAGGGTGTTTTGCTCTGGAAAGCTTCTTTTCTCTTAACTAAATTGAGGCCCATAAATGAGAAATACAGTGCATGAAATCTCTAGATGTCACACCATAAATCTCAGGCATGTGGCTTTGCAAATTTCCTTTAGGATAAATTGTAGCAATAATGTCTCTGCATTTTCTCCATGTACTCTTAGGGCCTGGTTGTTGAGCCTTTTTCAGGCATGGTATTTTAAATGACGATCCCAGGGCTAAGCAGAGGAGTCTGAGGCAGCTTGGCCTTGGGCCCTGAGGGTGGCCAATACTCCATCTTCCTACCACCACTCAGAAGTATAGGAGCTCCCTGCCATGGCAACGACCTTGGGAGAAGTTAGGAAAATCTGGAGGACGGCACCATCTCTGGGGGAGGAGAGATGGGTTTAGATCAGGAATAGGGCATGGGATTCTTGGAGCCTGTGAATGGAATTCTGGTCTAAAACATAGTAAATATAAATGAAAATTTGTTTTTTTTAAAGCAACCTCGCTTGTTTCCTTCAATCTAACTGCCCCTCAGTTTTCATTCATTCAGTTAAATATTAAACAGCAGTTAAAAAAGAATGAATGAACTTTTTTACTTCAGCACAGAAGAATTCCTAAAATATAACGAGGAATGATAAGCACAAGTTCCCAAAGACATGTACAGTGTGATAAAAAGAAGAATATGCATTAATGATGGGTACATATGTATATGGGCGGAGTATAAATCATGCAGAATAACACTGAGAAACTTGAGGAGTGCGATGGAGGGGGATGAAGTGAAGACGGTGTGGGGATTTAGCATTATCTATTAAAAACGGGAAAGACAAAGCAATGGGGGTAAAATGTTAATATGTATGTGGTGAGTATATGGACGCTTGTTATATTTGTATATTACTTTATTTCTACAGTTTTTCATAATTTTTACAATTAAAAGTAAAATATTTAAAAAAGAATAACAACTTTATATATATAATTATATATAAATATGTAATTATATATATAAATTACATATATTATATATATAAAATTTATTTGTCATTTGGACGGGTACATTTGGGATTTGCAGGGTTGTGTGGGACTGTTTTTCTCTAGGCTATCTGTTGCTAGGTGGTTGTCTGTTTAAATTTATTGTCTCTGCTTTTTATTGTCCCCTATCTCAGGGATATGTTGAATCTCTTGGTGTTGCCAGTCAACCTACGACTTATTTTACACAGCAGCCAAAGAAAAGGTGAGGGCAACAAAGGAATGAAAGCAGAGGTGAGGCTGGCTGGTTTAGGTGAGACCCCAACATGCAAAAGTGATAACTAGGAAAGGCATGGAGTTAAGCCATCTATCATGTGGGAAACTGTAGAAGGTATCTTAAACCATTATTTCTCACATTTTACTCTGCAAATGTCCTAGAGGCCTAGCAGACTATAACTCGGCAGGTCTGAGTGAGGCCTAAGATTCTGCTTTTCTAATGAGCTCTCAGTGGGTACCACTGTTGCCATCCAGGAACTGTAAGAAAATTCTAAAGAAGGAAAAGAAAGTCCCCATGGTCCTTTGAGTTGTCTGGAATACCTCGTGGGTATATTCGCTAACAGGGGCCCAGCTCCACAGTTTGTGAAGAGGAGCCTGGGTGAGTATTCTGAAACACTGGGCAAAGACGAAGACACCCACAGGGTTTCAGTCACTTACCTACACCATATCGTGGTTTAGAGTCAGCTCTAGACTAACACTTGGATTCCTGCTCTGTAGTTGAGCGCTTTAATTATTTTACCAGTGCATCATTTTCATCTTAGCAGGAAAATAAACTCAGCGGTAAGAATTCACTGAATTGCCAATGTTTGTAGCTTTAAGTGACTCCTTTGTAGACAAATCTAGAATTAAAATAGAAGAGCAATAGGGAAGAAAATTGTTTTTCAGTTTTTATCATAGGATTCCTGTAAGCTGCAAGCTCCTGTAATAGACTTCATATATAATTTGATATTACCAAAAATCAATTTCTACATACTATCTTATCAGTGCACCCTGAATAAATAAAGCCTCACCTAACTGATTAATCTGTTCCTGCTGAACTCACTGTCTTTTTCTTTCTTGAGCTTTCTGGTATTTCTGATTTTGGCCAAACCTCTTCCCTAAGCTTCAATTTTTGTAACCTAGAAATGGTGTTGGGCCCACTGTCTCTCAGGTCTTTTCAGTTTTAATAGTTTTTGAGTCTAAAGTTTTCTTCTTTGTATAACTTAAATATGATTTTCTGGAACTCCTCTCTCCAGCTGTCATTTTTCTCTTTACATGGTTCACAGCTTTTCTGCCCAGAAAAGTGATAAGTGAACAGAAGGACTATTGATATAGTGGTTACTTTATATTCAGGAAAGAGGGTCAAGGTACTATTTAAAAACCCAGCAACAGAATGACTTTCTCTTTGATTTTCAAAGGCTCTTAAGCCTCAGTTCTCTCCACAAAGAAAGAAATTAATTAATTGTCCCATGTCTTGCCTGCCTTAAAAGAAAGAATACAGTGGGCCTATCAGAAAATCTAATCAAGCCAATTGTGGCTTTCCCTTCCTGCCTTGTGACTGGAGCCCTTAAATGGACAAAATATAGTCCTTTAGTGTAATGCTCCAGATAAATTCTGTCTACCCACTGCTTACACTGAAGACAGAGATGGTTTGAGGCCAATATTGATAATAAAACCCCCAGTAGCACTGGGGCCATCAAAGCTCTCTCTGGACTTGGAAAGGTATTTCTAGGACTGAGGATCAGCAGGTGAGAATGGGATAGACCCATGGGACAGCATGCCGTGATCTGAGGAATGTTATTCTGCAGCTCAGGACCATGGTTTCATAAAGTGGAGGGAGTGGTCAGTGAAATTTTCTAACCTCTTTAACTCTTAAGGCCTCTAGGTTTTTGTATATGAAAGTAAACTTGGAGTATAGGCATCTATCTAATTTCTTTAAGATGAAAGAGAACTAAGGCAGAAAGATGTCTATGTCTATCAAATCAGGGTGAACTAGAAAGGAAGTAGAGATCAAGACTAGAAGAGAAGCACTGTAACACCTTGGAAGGTGTTTTCTAACACTTTAAGTGGGCATCAGTTTTATGGTGTGCTATATGGCCAGCCATGCCATACAGCTGGGTGTTTTGTACAGAAATGAGCATTGTTGGTGCCATGGAAGGAACTACAAGTGTCTTGTGTTTCAGCTGATGAGAGAGCAGGAGAGGTTGCAGAAGAGAATGTAAAGCAAAGGAAAAACCATCCATAAAAACAAAACAAATCAAAACAAACACACACACACACAAAAAAAAACAAAACAAAAGACTGGAGATATGGCTAAGACAGATTCTGAGAGCTATCCTTAATGAACAAAGTCCTTTAGGGTTCTATGATGACATCATGGATTATTCAAATCTGTTGCAGGAAGCTCCTCAAGAGAGTTTTCAATGGTTCATGAAAGGGTGCTGACAGGGAAGAAGGGCATAGGAGGGCATCAGCGGCAGTCTCCCTTGACTGATAGGGACTTGCTCCCTGTCTTTCACTAGGCTAGACCTACGTAGATGTTGGGTTAAGAGAAACAAATGAGCAAAATCCACCCAAAACAGGAAACCCAAAAGGTAGGGACTTGGAAAAGACAGCGATAAAGTTTTGCACTTAGAGAAGAGAAATAGTAGAGCAAGAGTAAGCTGTAGTCCCCAACAAATTGTATGATGGGGTAAGTATATGCCTTTCCTGGGCTTTAGTTTCCTTTGCTACAAAATGAGATAACTTCTAGCTCAGTGGTTTTAAACCAAGTCTGTACACTAGCATCATGGTATGAGTTTTAAAAATTACCAAATTGATGAAAATTAAAATGTGTAATGTAACAACCACTGTTGATCCCTATCCTTTTGTTCTGAAACCCTGTATCATTGTTATTGTTTTTGCTTTGCTTTGTTTTGTCTTTGTCTTTGTTGTTGGCATTTTGCTATTGCTCTTTTTTTTAAAATTCTCTTTAAAATAAAAAAAAATTATCAGCATTTAAGTGCCCCATCAAATCAACTGAATAAAAATCTCTGGGATTAGTTACACTTTTTTTTTTTCTTTTTAAACTCCCTAGCTAATGATACAAGGAATGTATGTCCGGGCTGGAGAACCACTCTTGCTACACAAAGCGTAAGTCTATGCATCTATAACTGCAGCATTGCCTGGGAGCTTTTTAGAAACATAGACCCTAATCTCAGGTCCTAGCCAAAAGAACTGCTGAATGGGAATCTGTATTTTAACAAGATCTTCAAGTGATTCAGACAGCTGATCCCTAAATAACATTTTAATGTAATTTAATATTATTTATTTATGGTACATGTTTGTACTACATAATGGTTACTGTCATCTTCGGGAGTTGGTATATGCACAAAACATTTTAATTTTAATTGTGAAATATTTTTAACATGTAGAAATAGGAAAAATAATTTAACTAACACCCATGTATCCAATCTGGTTTTTATCAAATCATGCTTTTACTGTTTTGTTTTATATTTTACTTAATATAATAGCATATATTTTCAGTTCAAACCCATCTGTGTATTCTTGCTGGATCTTGTGATTTTGTTTCTTCATAGATATGATAATTATTCTGACTGGTGTTTTTCTACTTTCTGCATACTTTTATATCACTATTACACAGGAAGGCTTTAGCTAGATAGAATGACTTTATCTAATTAAGTCTTGTATTCTTGGGCTAAATCCTGACAGGTCATTTTATACCTATATACATATATACATACATACATACACATGTACATATATACATAAATATACACATGTTAGCAAGCAATAAAATGCTAACAACAAAATTCATGTGTTAATACATTGCTAAATTTGGTTGCTAGAATTTTACTTGAGACAGTATTAAATGAATTGGTCTAAAGTTTTCCTTTATTGACAGTTTTTGGTAACAAGAGCATGCCACTTAGAGTTGGCAGTTTTGCCTCTTGTTTTTCTCTTTCTTTCTTTTCATTTTCCTATTCTCTGCAATAACTTGTAGTGAGTTGGGAATGTAGCTTAGTGGTATAGCACCTGCCTGGCAAGTGTGAAGCCCTAGGTTCAATTCCGAGTACCAAAAAAAAAAAAAAAAAAAAGAGAAAGAGAGTGAAATAGTTTGTTTTTGAGCAGGGGTTAAAAAAAAGCACCTGGGTCTTCTGCCTTTGTGGGGTGGTATCGGGGATGGATTAGTGATTCCTTTTCATTATTAGCTATCAGTTTATGCATTTGCTATTTCTTCTTGACTCAAGGTTGCAAATTTGTTTCTAAAAATAAGTTTCATCTAATTTTCAAAGTTATTGATGTAAAATTATTTAATTCATTCATTAAAACATTTTTCTGGTATCCACATTTATTGCCTGATTTCATTTTCTCTCTTTTGTCTCTATTAGTTTTTTTCAAAGAACTATTTTTTAGACCAGTCTTTATTTTTTCTTATATTTTCTTTCAGTTTAGTTAGTTTTTTTAAAGTTGTAGCCCAGTGTGCTAGATCTTAAAACTTAAAATCTGTGTATAAGGCAGTAAATTTGATCTCTGTATTTTACAAATTTTGATTAGTGTTTTTATTGTCTCTCAGTTCTAAATATCTAGCAATTTCCATTGAAATTGGTTTTTTTAATGCATTAGTTATTTAGAAGGAAATTTTAATGTTTTCAAACATATGTTGTTATTGTTTTTAACTGACTTTTATTACTATTATACTTTCAGTTTAATTGAACTGTGGTCAGAGAACATTACTATGGCCCCAGTCCCATGATGTATGATTTCCTTTGATAAGAATGTGACCAATTTTTATAATTATTCAATGTGTCTATGGATCTACTAGGTTCACAATAGCATGCTGCATGCTAATTTTGTTGTTTAAATCTTCTATAACCTCACTATTTTTCTCTTTGATCTCTAAGGTGGCCCCATCATTAGGTCTTTTTTCTCAACTTTTGCTTTATACACAAGTCCATTAAGTCCACCAAAGGTTCCCCTTACTAGATCTTTCATCTGTATTCTTCCCTTATTATTTTGTTGTCTCTTATTCTTGTGTGTTTTTGGTGCTAAATTCTATTTTAATTGATAATAATTTCTTCTGGTCTGTGATAATAAATCTTTTTCCATCTTACTTTTAACCTTTCTAGATGGTGTTAAGTATGCTTCCAGTAAACAGTTGGATTCTGTTTTTCTTTTTAATTCAGTATAATAATTCATCCTTTAAGTAGGTAAATATAGTCAACTTGCCCTTTTGTGATTGCCACCATATCTGACTTAATCCTACCAACTGTCATCCTAAATTTTTAAATAGTGTTTGTTTTAAATTTGTTTTCTGCTTGCCTCTGTTAATTAAGTTTTCCATGTTCCCTTTATCTTCATCTAGTTTGGAAGATATAGACCATCTTTCTATTCTTTGAAACAGTCTTAAATATTTACATGTATACATAACTATAATTAGTTTTGTAGAAAAATTTAACTTAATTTTTTTAGTATTTCTTCCTCCCAAAGCATAGAACTTAACAGGCTTTAAGCATCCTCTAATACCACCTCCAATTTTGCTTCCTTTTGTTTCCTAGAGTTTTCATTACTTTTTAAAAGGTACCTAAATTATTTCTTACAGTCAATGATACATTGTAATTGAAATTTACTAACACATTGCATTATGTTTTGTACTATTGATTCTTGTGTCACTTGTACTTTGTGTACTTCCTTCTAGATTTACTATTCTTAAAGAAACGTCCTTCAATATTCTTTTTATGAGATATGTGGGTTATAAATTCATCTAAAAAATTAATCTTTTAAGCCTTAAAAGTGAAAACAACCTTTATTTTGACCTTTTTCCTTAATGACACTTTAGATGTTGATAAAATTTTAGGTCAACAGCTTCTTTCCTTAATATTTGGAATGCATTAGCCTACCGTCTTCTAGTATTTTTGTTCAAGTTGGATGTTACTCTGATGAAGACAGTCCCTACTGAAAATATTCTACTAGCTTTTACAATTTTTCTCTTTACCCTCTTTGATAATCTGAAATTTCACTATAGTTCATCTGGGAATCGATATATCTTCATTCAGCTGCAGACTTGGTTTGAACTTTTTATCTGAATAATTCTGCCTTTCTTCAGCTCCAGAAACTTCTCCTAATTATTTTCCTGATACTGATTTTTTTCTGTCCCCTCCACTGTCTTCTGTTACCCTCTTGGAGCATATAAGAAGGCTATCTTCCATGTTTCTAAACTACTTTTCAAAAATTTATTAATCTGTGTCTCGTGGCAGTAATGGGAAAATCCTTGAACGTAACCATCTGACCCACTAATTTTCCGCTTTAACTGAGACAGTTCCAGAGCTCATCTCTCTATTTAGCTGTTAAATTTTATTGTAACACGTTTGTTATGGATAAACCCTCTTATTTACTTGATTTAACAAAAATAAAATCAGGTATATAGGTACAATTTAAAAGACCAAAGAGACACCAACTTTGTTTTAAGGCTGTAGGAGCTGATATATCTCCTTGCTCCCTTATCCGGCCTTCTCTGTAGACCACAGACATGTGTTCAGAAGCCTGTTTGCACAGTTTTTGAATACTTTCTATTTGTTCCTCACCTGCTAGTTGCCTGTCAGGCCTGTGGCAAAAGCCACGAGAGAAAAAATTATATAACCCGAACAAAGCAAAACCTTCCCTTGCCTAATTTTTTTTTGGAAATCTTTGTGTCCCTATCCATCCACTGAAATGATAGGATGTGCACTACCAAGGCAATGCCCATGTAAAAAGTGGCACGAGGCAGCCAGCATCCACATGGGCTTGCAGTGTGGTTTCTGTAGCTAGTGAGGGTCAGGGATCGGGTGTTCAAGGGGTGCATATTGCTCCTATCAACTTGGCTTGGACAAATAATAAAAATTAGATGTTTAACTTATTAGTCATCCTAACATCAGCAACATGCTCTTTTGTTATAGCAATATTTTAAAAAAATGTGCCATATTTGTAATTTGTTCTTTTTTATGTCCACCTGTTCTCATTTTATTTCAGCCTGCTTTTTTTTTTTTTTATTTTTTTGTCTTTTTGAGACAGGGTCTTGCTATGCAGTTCAGGCTGGCCTTGAGCTCACTTTTTAGCCCAGGATGGTCTCGAACTTGCAATGGTCCTCCTGCCTCAGCCTCCTGAGTACTGGGATTACAGGCATGTGCCACCACACCTGGCAACCTGCTTTTGTTTAATAACTTCTGGAAATTTTTAAACAGAAATTTTCCTTCAGGTATCTGAGTATAACTTGAACATATTTTTGGGGAGGTGTCAGTGCTAGAATTTGAACCCACAGCCTTGGTCCATGCTAAACAGGTGCTTATCCCCAGCATCAGTGTTCTTCTCAAGGCCTATGCAGACTAGTGTAAACACTTCTTTAACCTGACTTCTTTTTTTTTTTTTTGGTACCGGGAATTGAACTCACGACGCTGCGCTTGTCAGGCAGGCGCTTGCCCCACTAAGCTATGTCCCCGGCCCCAATACTTCTTTACTCTGAATAAGATTTCTAACCCAATGATTTGTTTTGGCTTTTCTTCTTGGCCTATTTCTATAGTTTAGAATCCTGTACTTGAAAGCTAGACTCACTCTGGGTGGTATTGTTCACACGTCCTTGCCTTCCCAGCAGGCTTCTCTGAGGCTGTGTACAATTCCTCTGCTGGTTCATTACTGGAGGCCACAACCAGGAGCAGTCCTTGAGCAGTTCAAGTCAGTTGTGGGTCACAAGACACTGTCTCTAGGATTCTAGCTTGTTGCACAAGCATAGCGTTAGTGGCATCTTTTTAGGTTCCTTCTATGCTTGGGGAGCTTAGTTTACATGAACTCTGGCTACGAACACTAAGCCTGGTCAGGCCTTTCGTCTTGGTTGGTCAGCTGTAGAACTCTTTACCACACAAGAGCCAAATCCCTGTCTGTGTGCACTGCTTCCTCCTTAAGACTCCAGCAGGTCTACAGTTTGAACTACTCACTACTTTACATTTCTGTTCTGGGTTTGAGAGACAGGGACATGTTATGCTTGTATTGTTGAGCTCAGTTGTGTCATTTACATAGCATCTGTCATGTAATATATTTAGAGCAGGGTAATATAAAATACACCATTTTGTTAGTCAAGATTCACAGACAATGGGCCTGGCATGGACACCAGGTTAATAATGGAAAATCTTGGTTTTTGGGAGATGGAGGATCAGAATATATTACTTTACCTCTTACCCTTCCAAAATATTAGTCACCCAAGGATGGAAACTGTGGTTCTCTACCATTCCACACATTTGCATGACTCAGGAGAGTGTTTGGCATGAAATAAGTGCTTCATAAATGCTACAGAGAAAATGAAATGAATTTCTCTGGGCATTTTTTGAAACTTTCTGATACTATTCTCAGATTTAAATTCAAACATCTACCACCTGGACCATAACTTCAATATTGCAATACAGTCAGCACATTTTTAAGATCAATGATGTCCTGAAGTCAGCCACTAACTGTATGAGCCAGAGCTGCTTCAGAGAGATATGAGTATGGCCTGTTTTTTCACAAAGGCAGAACATGGCAAAATAGTCACTGATAAATATACTAACAGTAAATTAAAAACCATAAGCAAATACCTTCAAATTGCTTCCACAGTGTATTTTGTACTTCTCTTTTAATAGTATTTATAAGGAATAATTTACTGATATTACTGTTACTCCAAATTATATAACAAAGAAAATTAAAAGTACTACAGAGGAGGAAATAATGAATAGTAGCTTTTAATTAAAACCAATGTGGGTACAATCAATGACTGTCTAATACAATAATGAGCTTAATTTAATTTTCATATAATAAGAAGAAATGAAGCTTAAATCAACTGCCTATAGAATTAAAGGATGGCAATTTCAAAAATGTAAGTTTTTCTAAAGTGGAGTCCTAAGAGAATAACAATGACAAAAACAATGTCAACCAACTGACTTTAGAGTATATTCATTTTCCAGTACAGTTGGAGGGAAAAGTTCCCTCCAGTAAGCAGGGCCATGCATTCTGTGTTTTTAGAAAGTAGAATTAATTAAAAAGCAATATTCTAACTTTCTGAGCTTTAGAGTCATCATAAAGTAGACAAAAGTTGAATTTCTAAGAATTGCCAGTTTGGGATCATGGCCCAAAAAGAGCTGAAATAAACAGATCACCATGCGAGGGATGTTGGATGGATGCTCAGTACCAGATATGGACTGCACAAAGGGAACAGCTGGGATGGGGTGGGAGAGCAGTAGGGGAGGGAGCCTCTGTACTTCCAGGTAAGCTGTCGCTGTTTACACAGCTGAGGGCATAGCATTCAGTTTAATAATAAGTGAGACTGTTCTCCAAGTCCCAGTTTGGGTTTTAGGAAAGGTAACTGTACCCGATTAGTATTATTCATGACCCTTCTGATGTATGAAAGAGCCCTACTTGAACTAGTTAATGTACAAAATGTGGAAGGAGAGGCAGTCTGGTATAGTGGGAAGTCCTGAATCTGTAGCTTAACAACCATAGTTTCACAGCTCTGTGACCTTAGGCAGTTATTTAATTAAGGCTTAGGTTCTTAATCTGAAAAGTGGAGTTAATGCCAAACTCACATTAGTTTTAGGTAGTTCAATAGTTGAGCAGGAGGCACTTACCCAATGTCTACTGTGTACCAGTCACTAAGTATACATTATTTCATTTAATTTCTTGTCCATTTACTGACCTAAAGGTCATTTTATCAAGACAGAATCACGATTATAGATGCCTCTACACCCTCCCTGAAGGCTGCATGCAAACTTGTTTCTAAAACTCGCCCATATTCAAAGGCAGAGGGGCTCGTGTGGTTGGAGTTTCTTTCATCTCTGCTCAGTTCATTCTTTTGGGGTATTTTCTTCTGTTGGGCTCTTTTGTAACAGTTATATCTGCAGGCTCATACATATGGACACACACTAGTATCCCTCTATACCGTGAACTTCATAGCAGCAGGGATTACCTCATACATAGTTCTAGGTAATTATAACACAATACTCTGGATAAAGTGGATGCTCTTAATATGTTCTTATGTAAATGATTAAATTATTTGGATCCGCTTAGTTTTGTAGGCTGCCTTTCAGGCAATTGAAAAGTTCTTGTTGTTTACTTCTTAATAATCTGTCACCATGGTCTACCTGGTGCCTACTCCCTGCTGTATAAGCAGTATTTCATCATGATGTTGTATTTAGCAGAATGCTGGGGCCACTCCCTAATCCTCCCAGACTGAAACTCCAACACTGGTGGTTCACCAACTCTCTAAAAGTCAAATTAATCACAGCAGCACTGGAGCAGAACAGCACCAGTTCAATGTATGTCAGGTAGTTCCTCTGGCGTGACAGATAATATCAAAGACATAGGCTTGGCTTGGGTCAGGTAACGTTGGTAAGAATCCAGGTAGCCTTCATGATAATATTTCATAAATTTCACTGAGATTCATTGAAAATGCAAAGGATGGAGAACTGATGTCTGGCATTTTTCTTAATAATTTACTCATGATCTCCACCTCTCACTTAGTAATGGTGATCTATGGGGAGAACTTAAATTGCTCCATCCTGATGGAGTTTCATTATGTTCAAAGGGGAGACAAGGGTAGTGGAAGTAAAACTCCCAGGTAGGCTTAACAGAAAGTGAAGTTAGTTCAGCTGTTTTGATCACAGACTGGTCTTCCTCCACCTGGGAAGTCCCTTGTCTTTGATTAAGTTACTTACTTTGGTTTAATAGAGCAATGAAAGGTATCTTAATAGCCAAGTCGGTACCAACAAACATTGGGCTGATTAGTGGGGCTTTGAGATGACAACAAAAGGACTAAAAGTCTGCCAAAGGAGAACCCAAAACTGATCAGCATCAGAGTTTTTTAAAAGTCCACTTAGAATTAGAGATGGAATTTTTAACTAAAACAGAACTATGCAAATGAACATTCAAAGGAAATGAAGATACTGAAATTATTTATTTAGATGTTCACATCTCATGTTAACCTGAGCATTTACAAAAATAAGGTCTGTATCTTAGTTTTCCTCTTATACTTAATAAACCTTTAATAAATTATTAATCGAGTTCAACATTCTACAAGGTATAAGCTCTTCCGAAGACATTATATTAATCTGATATTTGCTACTATCCAAAATAGCAAGGTGTGATGAATACATTATCTAGGGCATGACAAGGTATGTCAAAATGAACTTCAGCAAGATGGGTTAACTGAGATAAGCGGAAACCTGCGGCCTAGGTACTCATTCTAGTATGGGTAGCTGTACCTGGTACTGAGCATAGAAAATGCCCAGGATTTTCACTATCAGAAGGACACAGCAATAGATAGCTATTTATACAAGTTTCTGAAGGGGAAGTAATTCCCAGAAAAGAGAAATAAATATGTTAACAAGAAAACCAGTATCAGGTGATGGTCATTGATGTAGGAAGGTGGGAATTTTACAGGTAGCTGAGACCTGGTGGTTGCACTGCATCCTGACTATGTCTCCAAAACCTGAGCACGTTAGAGGGCTCTTGCCTAACAGAGACTAGGACATGAGTAAAGGATTCATGTATCATGGAATAAAGCAGAAGCCTGGGGATAAGGAGTTAAGAGTCTTGCAGGCAGCAAGTATACCTTGATGCCATGTAAGTGCCTCTTAAATTGCCCCTGCCTAGCTAGAACTGAAGCTAGACATGGCGGTGAGGGTGGAGGCTGAGCTTGCAAGCAGTAGGGTCATGTGACCTGGGCTGCAGGCTGAGAAAGAGCCGAAGCTCAGCATGGCTTGGCTAGCAGAATCAGATGGTCTGTCAGCATGTTGCTCTGGATCATTGGGCAGCATTCCAATGACTTGAAAGTCTTTATGCAGCAGGTCAATATGGGAAAGAACACACTTAAATACTTCTTATATACTCAGGCTAGGGTTGTCAAAGTGGGGTCCCTGGACCAGCAGCATCAACATCCCTGGGAACTTGTGAGAGATGCAGATTCTCAGCCCTTGTCACAGACCCGCTGAATTGGGAACTTGGGAGGTGGTGGGGGTGGGGGTGGGTAAGTAGCAATACGTTCTTGCAAACCTTGTAAGAGTTCCCAAAACATTCTGGAGTTTAGTATACAACATCTAAGTCAAGTATTCTATGTTTTTGTGTAAATCACAAACCTGTTTGACAGTCTCGTGACATGCACAGGCTTCCCAAGCTTAGAGTAATGTTTTCAAATACATACAACTAGAAAGGAAAGCAATTATACTGAAATATGGCTATCTGAAGTTATATTGAAATACAGTTATAAAACTCATGATATAGCAATATATATGCTTCTTTATGAATGCCTTAAATAAGAATATCTCATGGTGGATACAATAACATCCATAATTTTGAAGTAGGGATGAGCTTAGGCAGTATTTCATTGTGTCGGTAACAACTGTCAGGTGATTTCCATTACTGACACAAATGCACAGACTACAACTGAAGTACATGTATTGCCTACACTCACAATGGAAGAAATGCTAATTTTTAGTTAGAAATAGTAAAGAGAAGGATATAATGTTTTTTATCCAAGTTCAGGGCCCCCTGAATTCTATCCAGGATTGTCTGAAGATCCATGGATCCAGGATTAAGATGTCTTCTATAAACACTTAATAACCATCATCTGCCTTTATTCTTTAAGTAACCTTATTCTTAATACTCCCATTTTATGGATGAGGAAGCTAAGACTTAGAGAACTGAAGAAACATACCCAATGATACAGCTAGGATGGAGTGCATGTTCAGAGCCCTTGCAGAATTAGGTGTTTCTGTCTGATCCACTAGTGTTTCCTCAGTGCCTAGAACAGAGTTTGGACCATAATATGTGCTCAGTAAGTACTGGCTGGGCAAGTGAATGAGTGAACTGAATTGAACTGGGTGAAAGCCAAACCTGTCTACCTCAAGAGTCCATGCTCTTTACATTCCCCATCTACTAGGGACGGCTACTGAAAGCCGACATTACTCTTTATTCAGCCAGCGGGCAGGGAAAGGTAAACTCAGTTCCCTCATCTGCTAGAACCAGCAGCTGAGCTTTGATTTAAAATTGATGTTGAATACACATATCATGGGCAACATTATTCCATCAAAATTGGAAAACAATTCAGCAAATTGAGGAGAGGAGCAGCTCAGCAAGGAGCATGAGTCCCTCTGGTTTCTCTTGGAAGCAGCTGAGCTTGTTTATGAAACAGGTTGCTACTTTCACTCCACATGTGTCTTTCTTTAACTGACAAATTAGTTAGTGCCAGCAGGAGTGGAGAGAAGGCAGTGACTAACAGAGGGGGTAGAGGGAACCTAGGAGAAATACAAAATGAGGCAAGGAAAGTGCAGAACTCCTCCTCTGAGCAAGCCAGATTTGCCCCAGGAGCATTTCATAGGTGTCTCCTGTTCTTAACTGACGGCACTTAATTTAATTACCTTAAAGGTGAATTGGATGCTGGAAATTTATTTACTTCACAGCGATTCTAATACTGCAAAATAGCACAATCAATTAAACTCTTAAGAACAAATGTTAAAGCTGGAAATGAAACTTCTATCCAGTCTGATTAATCAAAAGCTAAACACATAAAATATCATCCTTTATCTGGCTGGAAGAATATGCTACACTCCAAATCCAAGTTACAGTATTGCAGGGCCTGCTTCAGCACTCAGTCATAATACTCTTCCTTCTCAGTCAGAAATTTGTTTATCTCTAGGCTGTTTGTTTTTGCTGCAATCTATCATTAATACCATTATTATTATAAAAAATATTCATTTCAGCATTTTCCATGGGAAGCGTAGGGAGAGCCACTAGAGCTGCACTGAGAAATAAAACATAGTCCTTGCTCTAAGAAGAGGAGAGACACAATCACAGGTATTTGACTAAGGCTGCCTAAAAAGTGTGAGGGAAAGACATTAAGACTCGGGAGAATCAGGACCCAAGGGTGAAACTTCACAGTGGCCTAATTGGGCCCTACTCAGTCCTGGGTATCTCCCGTGCCTAGCTCATTTTGGTATAAGGAACAGTTACTATCCCAAGTTTGATGACCACTTTGGTTCAGTAGTTCAGCCTAAGAACAAAACCAAGGTGGGGGAATTGTTGTTCATAAAGGTTTTTGCAGATGACTTTTAAATCCAGATGCCACACAGGGTATGCTTGGCTAAGGTCAGGTAACCCAAGACTGTCCAGTTAAAGTAGATGTGAATTGCAAATTTAATGTAGGCAAATGTTCCGATTGAAAAAAAAGTCAAACATCGTGGTAATATTGGCATAGATCCTTTACCAAGTTTAAAAACAGATTTCTAGCCAGATCATTTGGGAGCATTTTGAAAAGACCACTAGGATCATTTAAGAGGCATTGTGGGTAAACTCAAAATCAGGCATGTAAACCAATCTTGTTTTATCTTCTGGTAGGCGTGGCACATGGCAGGTCAAAGAAAGAGGAGCAGCGGACAACGGGCTTCTCACTTCAGTTTTGGTAGGAATCTCTCCAGCTATCTTTTCAGCAATTAAGATAGGTGTAGATTAGTTGCTAAAATTTTTAAGTAGATTTACAGATACTCAAGTGTCAATAGCAAGGAGTAAATATTAATATCAGAATCCTTTGCCTTCACATTCATATTCAGTGCTCTGATGAGGACTAGAGGCTGGGCCATTAAATTTTCAAGTGGCTCTTTCCAGCCACATTTTTCCTAAGATTTTGTCATCTCTGGTTTCCTTGACAAGTCTTTTGTCTTGAGTACTGGTCTTTCTTCCCCTTTAAACTCTGTTCCCCATCCCAGCCTAGGGGACAGACATAGACAGCAGACAGTGGTATATACAATTTTCTCCAAGTGCCTTAGAACAGAATGAGCTGCCCTAGAAGGGTCCTTTGTGAGGACATTTCTATTAGGGAAAGCTTGAGTGAGATGATCTCCAAAATTTTCTTGCGTTTTCTTTCATTCTCCGAGGGAGCAGCATGCAGTGGAAACAACTGGAGCTTTCAAAACAGATCTAACTTTACTCTTTTTTCCTTGGATTGGTCTCAGTTTCTTCGACTGCATAATGAGAATAATAATTCCTATTCCACGAAGTAGTGGGAAGCTAAGTGATGTGGTTTGTCTGGAGTAGGCAGTTGTTAAATGTTGGCTCCTTCTGTCTTACCATACAGGTACTTTGTAAACAAGCTAACAGGCTTTTTGAGAGGAACCATGCAAAGCTCTTGAGACACAGCGATACAACCCACTAAGAACCTCTCTGCAAGGCCATTATGGCCAAGATAAAATTGCACCAAACACAGTGAAATACTAGGTTCTTTCTCCTTGGAAAGTCTTTGATTCTGGCAGCGGTGAAACAAGGCAGTGGGGTGGGTGTGAAAGAATTGTGTTGGTCCTCCTGCTAACTTGTCATAAGACCTTAGGCAGCTTACGTTGCCCAGGGTATGAGGGAACTGTCTCAGGTCCTCACATAAGCAATAAGAAGTAGATTCCCCAACCTAACGGGTCTGTACAAGGTTTGAAAAGATATTTAAGGTTACCTGGATCAGAGTTTGGCACCCAGAAGGTGCTACCTCAATAGGAAATTAGTTTTTATTATTATTTATTGCAATGATAGTTTAAAGAGCATATTCCCAAGCTGTCTGTTCTCCAGGCTTACTGTTTAATGGTGGGGGAGAACACTGCTGAAAACCTTGCACAGAAGCTGTGGGAGAAAACCAGGAAGAGGACCTGGCCAATCAGAGGGTAATCAGAAGGCTTATTAAGTTTGGGACACTGAAGTCTTTACCAGTAGCAAGGGATGGGGTAAAAGGGATGCTAGAAGCAAGGCAGCAAGTCTTAGAGGGGCTGAGGTGGGGGAAGCAAGCACTGAGCTGGATTCCCAAAGAGGCTCTGCCCTGTCTGCATGAGTGCCTGGCAGGTCAGGGCCCTCTACAGCTCCAAGGGGCATGAAGGGGTGAACTGGACTTCTCAGACCTAAGATCTTTGGATTCTAGGTCTGCTTGGCCTTTAAGATGGTATTACCATAGGTTCCTCCAGATGGCTCAATGACTTTTTCTTAAGGATGAAGTCCCAGGATTAATTCTATTGTGAAAAATGCAAAACTTCTTAGAGACTCTCTGTGTATGTGTGTGTGTGTGTGTGTGTGTGTGTGTGCATGTGCACAGGCCTGTGTGCATTGCCTGTAGTCTCACAGCTCCATAGTATTAGTCCTCCGTTGGAACCATTTTCTTTTATTTATTTATTCATTCTACAAATATATTTTGCTCACCTGAAGAGCACCCTTTTACAACATACTCCCCCAAGTTGCTAGTATGTTCTCTATTCATAAAACACATTCTTCTCCCACATCTAACATTTTGGCAGAAGGAGGAAGACAGGGTATTTAATGAGCCCTAAGAAGGTTCATAGAGCTGGGATGGACTTATCCCCAGACCTACCTGGCCTTCTCCTCTCTACAAGAGGCTGAGCTGTATGAGCTGTATGAGCTCTATGAGGACCTCCATGGCTGCCTTGCTTTCCAGCTTCCAGTTGGGTTGGCCAATGGGAAGCATCACAGAAGATGAGAGGAAGGAGAAATGTGGCATTGGGGTGGGCATTCCCTCTGATCTTATTGCTCAGTAGGCCCCGGAATAAATGTCACTATCCATCTCAGTGCAACCATCTCTATACAAATCCCCCACCTCCCAGATTCAGGGCGCCCTGTCTTGCTCTTCAGGAGTGGACTAGTGTAGCCTGTGGTTACCAGCCCCAGGGAATTACTCCATCCTGGTGTTTTTCCTACTCTGCCTACACTTGGTAAGGAATTTTCTTTCCTAAATGCAACTTGAATTCTTCAATTTGAATGTTCTATCTCTTTTCTCCTGGGACCTTGAATGATAAAGTTCACTATCCCAACCTCCTCATGTTGATACAGGAACTTAGTAGGCAACTCGCCCAAGATTACTCAACCAGAAAGAAAACTGGGGCTTACACTGAAAAGCCTATGATAAATTTATAGAAAATTGACCCAGATTTTTCTATTTTCTTGTGCTTAGTCTTTTTTTCTCAGTCCCCAGAAAATACTGTCAGGAGGTTTCACAGTATAATTAATTATGCTGGCACATCCAATGAATGGAGCTATGATTTAGTGAGTGTACTCAAGATGTTGATAAATTAAATACTGAAATGCACATTTCAGTTTCAGTTAAGAGAATCCAACCTGGTTGAGGAAAAGAGCACAACCTCACTTTCCTTTTTTAAAAGAGAGAAGCATCATAAAACTCTACACTGGGATCTCTCTTCTCCAACACCAGGGCTTTGTTCCAGAATCTATTGTAGCTCTGCATGTAGAAGTCAAATGAAATGGCTCATCTGAAGTTCTTTTTGATTTGATTTTTATGGTACTGGGGACTAAATCCAGGGGCATTCTACCATCAAGATATACTTTTAGCTCTTTTTCTTTTAAGACTGGGCTAGTTTCCCAGCCTGGCCTCAAACTTTTGTGACCTTCCTGTCTCAGCCTCCTTCCTGAGTAGCTGGGATTACAAGCACGTGCCACCACACCTCACTATCCAAAGTATTTGGTTTTTGTTTTGCATTTTTCCCCTTCTGCTTCTATTCTCTTACTCACCTTTCTCCCCCTCCTCTCCTTCCTTCTCTCTCTCTCTCTCTCTCTCTCTCTCTC
>NW_004955469.1:11343507-11407941 GCF_000276665.1 Chinchilla lanigera
TCTCTCTCTCTCTCTCTCTCTCTCTCATTGGAGATAGCCTATTTAGTTGAGATTGTCCTGGAAGTCATGGTGATCCTCCTGCTTCAGTTTCTTGAATGCTGGGATTACAGCCATGTGCCACCACATCTGGCCTATCAGAAGTATTTTGAAAAGTTTGATGTGCTTTATAAAATGCAAAACGTTATGGTTATTCAACCCATAGATATCTGATTTAGGGATGGCATTATAAGCAGCCTTTTTGAGCATTGCCTGTTACATCAGAGCCAAGATTAGCCAATATTTTAAAACCTCTAAAAACGTAACCACCTTGCATCTGCAGCTTGGCTTTACATTAAAGGGTTGGTAGTGGAACAAATACAGTTAATAGAGAGTCAACTCTTGGTTCAGGGCCACCACATGCAGTTGTGTAGCTGTGTCCTGCACAATAACAACACATCTGAGGGCATTCACTTCATTAGAGACTGTAGATATTCATGTGTTTTATGACCATTTTTCAGAAGATGGTAGTAGAGTGGCTTATTCTGTTAAAACTGGTATATAGTGGCACTTTTATTTTATTTTATTTTATTTATTTATTTTTGGCTGTTTGAGACAAGGTTTCACTCTGTAGTTCAGACTGGCCTGGAACTCACTAGCCCAAGCTGGCCTCAAACTCACAGTGGTCCTCCTGCCTCAGCCTCCCAAGATTATGGCAATTTTAAAACACATGCAAATAAAGTGTCTTGAGGAAGGGATACCTTTTACTAACAGGGTATGATCTTAGCTTAACAAAAAACCAACTATATGAGTTTATGAAAGGTCTTTTTCCCACTTCCCAGCTGTTCTTTCCTTTTGGGCAGTTTCTTTCTCTTTCACTATATCTATTGTACCTTTTGGATCTTATCTACTTTCAGTTTCTTACACTAGGGAGACAATACGATATTTACACATGCAATTCTGATTTATTTCACTTATGAGTACGATCTCTAGTTGCATCCATTTAGCTATAAAAGTCTCAAGTTTATCTTTCTTTATAGCTGAGTAGTACTCCATTGTATAAAAATACCACATCTTTTTTATCCATTCCTCAGTTGATGGATATATGGGTTGTTTCCAATTTCCCATCATCTTGTTTTGAAATTCTGTATCATTTTTATTGTTTCTTTAAGAAAAAGTAAAAGAAAGTTCTTTAACTCAGGTTTTCTAATCTGATCAATAGGCGTCCCTCAGAAGATATGTTAAATATATGCCAGTGGGTACTACAACACCCTCTGCCTATGGCAGACCCCACAAACCTGTACCCCTTTCCCACAGAGTCTGGTGCAACCCATATTTGTGCCAGGCACCCACTACAACCAAACAGGATTTCAATGCTGGCTGACATCATTTCCTGCCATTGTCCAAGAAGGCTGTAGATTTCAAGGTGGTGAATCTACAGTGCCTGGAAAATGATGATTGCTGCTATGCGAGGACACAACTTCCACCAGAACTCTGTGAATGCTCCCTATGTCTCTGAACACTATTTCCCCTCTTGGCAACACCTGGCTTGTTCCTCTCCATCAATCTATGCTCTGCCTTAGTTCACAGATCCAATACAAACAGAGCCTTGTTCTGCATCATATATTGTGCCTGTGACCAAGAGCACCTGGGCTCCTGGCTCTACACTCATCCCTCTGATCTCAGCTCTCCTGCCTGCCTTCCCCTGTCTCTCTACAGGCCCATACTCCGTTGTTCTCTACTAATAAACACTTGACGGCCATTTGTAAATCTTTGTAAAACTCATTATAACTCTTTTGTGTGAGACCCTTATTCTTCTGAAGAGGGAAAAAAAAATCCCCTAGAATCTTTTTTCTTCCTTTTAGGTTCAATACTCTGCTTGCATGAGAAATCCACAAACTAGATTGTTTTGGTCATGTCGGAGGCCTTGAAAAACAACATAGGAATCGTTTGTTATAAATAGTCCCTGGTCACCTTTTTCATCTGAGGCTAAGAAAATGAATATAGTCATAAAATGATTATTGCTCTCCTGGCCCAGAAAGTAAATTTAATTTTTTTTCTTTCCTCTTAAGTTCAAAAACACAAAACTAATTGAGAGCTGCTGAAATCTTTATAACACTATCACTTATAATAAATAATAATACTATAAGTCAAAATACAATTTCTTATGCCATTACTATTAAATTCCATAGAATTCATCCTCCCCTCCTCCAATTTGGCCAAATGCATTTCTGTAAGTGCCTATGAGAGCCGAGAGGAAGATAAAGAATTATGGGCTTCAGTATTTATTCCATGCTCTCCTATTATTGCAGCTATATTACTTCCAGATAAGATGGTGTTTTGACTGGGGCGATATGATTGATGTCCAAATATGGTCTGAAAAGTGGAAAGGAGGCCCTGTGACTGGGGCAGGGGACAGAAGAGAGATCCTTCATTAAGAGTCAAGCTCTTTAGACAAGGAAATACATTACTCACACAAATATACAAAAAAGAAAGCAACAATTTTGAAGCATGGCTCTTTCAGGGGCACAAAGCATATGCAGCATCAGGGTGGAGGGCCTACAGATACAAGGAAATTAGGAAAACTTTCTGTGGCCTAACTTCCTCATCTGTAAAATGGGGTCCCAGCACCACTGGCAATTACATTTTTGCTGTCATGAGGGCTGAAATCAGGGTTGTAGGTACCTTTATGCAATTTGGGTCCTGCACTGGAGCACACTGCAGGAATGAGGGGAAGGGCCCCAGTCGCCAAGCCAAGACCTTTTGCTCATTTTTTTTCACTCCTTTGTCTAACCAGGAGCTCTGATACTTTTTCTAGTTGCAAAAAGGACCTGTTTGTGCTCACAGCTGCCCTGATGGACATAAGGACTATTCAGCCAAAGGAAAGCACTTTTTCCTAATGCGTGTCTAGTCCTACCACCAGTGGAAAGAAGGTGGGGATAGCTCATCACTGTGACTGAGCATTGTGAGGGACAACAGACAGAAGAGGCTACAGATTCATGGGAGAACAGTCTTTTAAAGCTGGGTCATCTGCTCCAAACACTCCCATTTGGCAGAAAAGAAGTCTAAGATCCAGAGTTCAAAAATGCTTAGATTTTACTAGTTAAGTTCAAGTAAACTGAAACTGGGTGGTGGCAGTTGACACGGGAACTCTGGTGTCTTGACAGGCAGGTCCACAAATCAAAAGCAGGAGTCTTTTCCCAGACATATTTGTGTGACCCTGGTTTCGTGGCATTTGAGAATCCAGCACCTGAGTGCTTCTGTGGCCTATTTCCTGAGGGTCCTTCACATTTAGGTTGAGGGTTCCTCGTTTCACAAACAATTTAGATTTCTGAGACTTTCATCCCCACACCCAAGCCGCCCAGATGGCTTTCTCTAGAATCCTCTTTTATGCTTCTATCCTGCTTCTTCATCTAGTTGCTCACCATTATTGCTCAGATGAAAATTCCCTCACTCCTACTTTCCCTTTCCTTCCTTCACAGTGAACCTGACTCCACCGAAGTCCGTTCCTGCCGCAGCCCTTCCTAATTCACTCTTTCAGTGTCTCCAGGTGTCTTTCCAACCATATCTGTGCCTGCGGCTTTTAGCAAGCTTTTTCTCTTTATGTCCAGCTCAGTAAACTTTCCTCTTCCCTCCCCAGCTGTTGCTCCATCTAACGTTTATCAGCATCTCATCAGCCTGTTACCCTCAACAGGAACATCTCAACCTCTCCCAAATACTGTGTCTTCTCAGTTTCTTCTTAAACTTAGATGGTGACCCACATCTCCTTGGACCCTGCCCATCCATGCAGCTGCTTCTTGCCCAGTGGTTTCAGACACCAAAGTTCCTTGCCTACCACGTGTTTCTTTCCTTCCATCTAATTTAACTTTCTTTCTTTTGGAGCCATCTTTTCATCCTTCTTATGAGTTTGAGCCCCTGACTCCTGCACATTCCTTTGGAACTTGATTTCCTTGCCATCCAGCCTGGACTATTGCTGTTACCCATGCTCTTCTTCACCCCTGAGAGGCATGTCCCTCTGGCCTGCTGCTGAACCTGCCTCACCAGCAACCAGAAGATCTTCCATTTGTTCTCTTTCTCTACGCCACCATTGCCTCACCTCAGGGCCCACTGTCTCCTTATGCACAGCAGCTCTGACCTCAGCTGGATCCGATGCTTCACTCACCTGCAGTTTGCCACCCACCACATTCCATATAACAATGACTCCAAACTCTCTCACTCTTCTCCAGGGTAGTCCTGTCTTCTCATTTGTAGCATTTGATCTTGCTTCTGGGCTCCACGAATGGACTGGAATGTCTTAGGAGTTCTCCATTGCTTGCTTCTCCTTCTTTACATTTTCCTCACACCTCCCCCCTCTGATTCAAAGGGACAAGGACTTCCCACCTCATTCTTCCTAGCCATTCTAGATCCTTCCATAATGTCTCTTTTCTTTCAATCCTCCTGTCCTTGCTAACTCTTCTTTCTCTCCGCCCAACCAACTCCTGCAAGTTTCCACAATCATTCTCCTTCCTTTGCTGTCAAACTCTCCATTTACTTGGCATTTCACCCTCTGCACCCTGGCTTCCACCCACAGTTCTCTAAGATGCTCCACCAAAGGTTGCCTGTTACTTCACAGATGTCACATACAAAAGTCTTTGGTCCACTGCTGTCATCCTCTGAAAGGTCTCCCTGGAAACTCTCTGACCCTGTGTTTCTACATCCTGACTGCTCTGCTGCTTCTGTGGATTCTCACCACTCTTCACTTGGCCGCCTTTCCTCAGATGAGCCTTCACTGTGTGGCCTCAGCACTCTTCCAGTCTCTCTCCTTTGCTGGGAAGGCAGGAGTCCTTCCAACTGCACCAGCTCTGCAGAAAGCTCCACTGCATCTCTTGCCTCAAGTTCTCTTTGGATTTCTTATTGGCTTTTTTGGTTGTTGTTAACAATTGTTTTAATTGTGGTAAAATATACATAGAATACAATTGTCCATTTTAATCATTTTAAGGGTGCAGCTCCATGTCATTAAGTACATACATATGCTTCTCCACCCTTCATTCCAAAATGTCTTCATACTGCAAAACTAAAACTCATACCACTTAAATAACTACCCCGTTCCTTCCTTCCCCTAACCCTGGCTAAGCACCATTCTATTTCTTATCTCTCGGAATTTAACTATTTTAGGCATTTCTCACAAGTAGGACAATATGGTATTTTCTTATGACTGGATTATTTCACTTATAATGTCTTCAAAATGCATCTATGTTGCAGCCTACATCGTAATTTTCTTCATTTTTAAGGTTAATATTCCATTGTACATATATGTCACATTTTTTAGCCATTCACCTGTTCATGGATGCGTATCATTTAGCATATTTTAATAATGTCCTGTTTGCCAGGACGTGTAACAGTTACAGGTACACACTGGAAAATATGGGCACCATTCCTGCCCCAGTGGGGACACCCTTGGATGAATGAATCTTTCCTTAATTTGAGTCCTTTGAGGGTATAGACTATTGTTGTTTCCTTTGGTGGCATCCAAGCCCCAAACTGAGCTTCTGGCATGGAGCTAATACCCAGTAAAGGTTTGTTGAATGAGTAAATAAATGAACCCAGTAAGGACTTGTGAATAGATCAGTTGTATAAAAAACAACTTGAAATCCTTCTTTTGAAATTTCATCCCCAGAGAGTGCTTGTAGTGAAAGTTACCTCCAAACACAGCATGGATCACTCAAGTTTTTATTACTGAGAGGTTCTCGTTACTCCATATATCTTGAGCTCCCCCAATGTAAATTGCCATTGAACAAGCAGAGCAACTACATGGGCATTCTTTTTATCAAGAGCTTAGCATTAAGACAGATTAACTTGGAAAAGCACCAGCCTGGGTATCTGCCCCATCCCTCATTCTTATTGTGATTAATGAGATGGGGCACATACTTTTTCTACACTGCCTGAAAACATATTGAGTTTATGCCTCATCCTACAATGTTAAATATTGTCTTAGAATTACATTATTTCTTACACAGATGGATGGGCCTAGTGCTATGTGAACTGCTGACAGTTTTCTTGAAGTGGAACTAGGATTGCTGAGGAAATCATTCAGCTGTGCTCACAGCTAGAAAGCATGCAAAGAACTCCAGTAAAGCTAGAATATACAGGTAGGTAGTAAATCTCAAAGTAGAAGATTGATATAAAGATGCCGCAGACCAAGAACCAAGCCAGGAAGAGATAGTGATTAGTAATAGTGCAATCTTGAAATAGAATCCCTCAAGAGGTCACGTCTTCCTATTTGTAACTTGAGTGCCTTAACACTGAGTAAAGACTCAATAAATATTTTTTGAATGAACGAATTTAGATTTTCAGACTATTTCTGAATTTACTATTTTATTTTATTATTAAACTAACTTTATGAGGCAGATAGTTCATGAGCTATTATTTCTAGTTTGCAGATGAGCAAACTGAGAAACAAATGGCATTAGGAGTCACTTGCATGACCAGATAGCTAGCAATCTGGTCTATTAAATTTATCACAAGGACCTGCTCTTCCACTTTAGTCAGTTTTCTTTTCAGCAAGTGTTTGTTGAGCAGCTGATATGTTCTAGATTTTGTGACTGATTGTGATTGAAGGTTAATGAAGATGGAGAAGGTATGATCCCTTTCCTCTGTGATATTGGAGCTTACACAGGATACAGACAGGAAATTGACCAGTACAACCAAGTTTCCAAGGGTGAGGATGGAGGCACGGGCATCGTTCTGCGGCACCTGAAGGTCTGGGGACTAACTTTAACACAGACGTTGGAAAGGCTAGAAAGGACGTGACAGTTCCATCAGAAGAGACTTCTGGGGAGACACAGCAGCTTAAGAACTCTAGCCCCGGAGTATGTACAAAGGCACAGAATACAAAATAGCCTGCACCTTCAGGTGATTTCAGACAACATAGCTGGAATGCGGGTCTAGGGCAGTGGTGGCAAACCTATGGCACGTGTGTTATCTGTTTTTCTTTTAAGACAAAACATGTTAAGGTATGAGTTGTTTTTGCTAAAATAAAACCTCTGTTTCAGTGTTGGCACTTTGCAATAAATAAGTGGGTTTTGGTTGCAGTTTGGGCACATGTCTCTGAAAGGTTCGCCATCACTGTTCTAGAGGGTAAGGAGTGACAGCACAGAAAGCAAAACATAGCATGCTAGATTTCTTTAGTAGTCAGTCGACATTTATGGAGCACCTTCCAAGTCATGAGCTGCACTGACCCTGACAATCCTGCAGATACTATGAGAGAGACAAGATTCTTGCCCCTCTGGAGGTTTCTTTGTGGTGAGGGGATTCAGAGAAGAAATATGGAACTAAATACATTACTCGATTACAAATTGACAGCAATGCTAAAAAGAACTAAATAAAACGCTGAAATAGAATGCGCTAAAGTGAGCATTTCTGAGACGGTAATTTTTTCAGTGGAACTCCAAATGATGAGCAGCAGATAACAATATGGAATCAAGGAAAGGTGTCCATGTTGCAGGGGCAATAAGTGCAAAAGGCCCTGGGCTTAGAGACAGATGGGCAGTAAGTGTGGGGCGACTGCTATGGGAAAGGTCAGAGAAGAAGGCAAAGCCATGTCAGTCAGGGCTTTAGGCTGGTATTTTTATTCTGAGAACAGTGGAAAGCTATTAAAGGTTTTAAAGTGAAATGGCATACTGGCATATTTTGATTTATGTTTTTAACATTTACTAAGACTGCCATGTAGAGAATGAATTAGAAGGGAGCGAGAGAGGAAATGGAAAAGCCAGTTAGGACACTATTGCCGCCACAAGGCGAGAGATTATGGTGCCTTGTAAAAGAGTGAGTAAGTGGGTAAACGTGTGTTCTGGAAGAGGAATCAACAGGATTTGTTCTAATGGTGGATATGAGGTGGGGCAAAGGAAGAAAGGAAGATCATATCCTTGGCTAATGCAAGGGGTAGAATGAGAGGGAGAAACTAGAGGGACCTTGAGACTTATCAGCAAGGTTGGGCTTGGTCCCCTGGGAAACAGGGAGCCAGTGAATGATGTTAAGCAGAAGAATAGTAATTTCAGGTTGGCGTGTCAGGTGGTTACTTTACAGAAGGTGGAGAATGGAGGCAAAGTGACAAGAGGCAGGGAGGTGTGTCCAGGATGACGTTAGTGGTTGACAGGTGTCTTAGTTACTTTTTTCATTGCTGAGACAAAACATGTGGCACCCACAAGTTAAAGGAGGAAAGGTTTATTTCAGTTCACAGTTCGTAGAGGTTTCCGTTCATGGCGGGCTGGCTCCAAGGCAGGGTGGCATTGCAGAGGGGCATCACAAAGGGGAAACAGCCCACAGCAAGTCAAGCAAGAAGCAGCAACAGCCTGCTTGTTTTCTGTCCTTTTAGATCCTGTCCAGGCTACAAGCCTATTGATAGGTGTCACCCACAGCCAGGGTGGGGCTCCCGTTATTCCAACCAGAAGTATGCTAAACCAATTTACTTATCACACATCCTTATTCCTAGTATCACACACCCTAATCCAGCATCACAACCCATGATCCAGCCACGCCCTAAAAGTCCCACCTATGAGCACATAAGGCTTTGGAGGGACATCTAGATACACGCCATAACAAGAGGAGTGTTGAGGCTCTGAAATAAGGCACAGACCCCAGGCTGCCTATAACCTGCTCACACTGCAGGTGTTCAACCCTGTTAGGATAATGAAGGAAACTGTGGTTCTTATCAAGGAAGTATTAGTAATTCAACCTAATAAGGGAAGCCAGCTGGGCTGAAAGTAACTCAAACGCTTTTAGGTTGCTTAATGGGGCATAGCTGGGAGAACCAGGGCTGCTTTGGGATCCTCAGGCAGGAAGGTTGATGAATTCTCTACCGGGTGGGACACAGTATCAGCAGTTGTCTAATGGTCTGGTCACCCAGGCACTCCACTCCACTCCAGTGTGTCTTCCCAACACTGAGAGGGAACAGGGTTCACAGACCTGCTCTTCCACAGACCCTTGGGGCATCAGCAACTCCAGAAGAAATGTGTTCTCTAAAGCTGATTAAAAGATCTTTGGGGGCAGTGGTGAGTTCCCTGTCATGGTAGGCGTTCAAACAGACTGATAAGTACTGGCAGGGGCTTCAAATGCCAGATAGTAGTTGTACAAGATGTCCTAAGATTCTCCTTCCTTCCAGAGCTTCTAGTACCCCTAGGGTTTCAGTGAGCCTGGGAAGAGGCCTGTGTTGGCTGAGCACCCCTGAGATAACTGAAATCCCATTCTGGGTGAAAAGGTTAAAAAGGACACTGTAACTGACACTCTAGCTGTCTTAGGTCATGTTTGTAGCTATAGGCTTCAGAGAACTACTTCATATTAATAATTGGGTGCAGGACAGCCCAGGGACCACAGCAGTCTCATCAGGGCATTAATGGAACAGCAGAGATATCATTCCAAGAAGCCAGTACCAGTACTGCTCAGTTCTTTCTACAAGAGAGCCAAAGGGTACTATAACATCCCCAAAGAAAAGATGAGGAGAGTTTGGAAGAGGTCAGACAAAAATGGGGCAGAGTAATTGGGGGGAAAAACAGGAAGTACCTTTGGTTTAGTTTGGCAGCTAACAGGAGCCCCAGTGGGGCTGTTTACTGGGATTCAGTATGGGATGAGCAGATACGAAAGAAAATTCATTCCTCACGTGGAGAGGTTGTAATAAAACTCACTTGGACTAGTATAGATATTCCCTGAACTAAAAAATTCTGGTTTGCTACAGATTACTGGCTTGCCCTCCAAGAGCTACTTCTCCCTGGAGAGGCATCACTCCTAACCTCATGATCTTTAGTGTTAGTGCTTTCTGAGGTGACTGTGGCTTAGGGAAAGATGTCTCTCCAAGCGGGAGGGGCTCTTGGTAAATCTCTGCCAAAGAGTGTTTTCTAGGGGCTGGGGATTTAGCTCAGCAGCAAAGCGCCTGCCTGGCAAGTGCAAGGTCGGGAGTTCGGTTCCTGGTACTGGAGAAAAACCAAAAAAAAAAAAAACCCCAAAACCCCCCCCAAACCCCAAAAAACCAAAAAAAAAAAAAAAAAAAGAGGGTTTTCTGGGGAAATAGGACTCAATTTCTTTTCTTCATGGACATAGTTTTCAGATCAGGCTTTGGGCATTTAATTTGTTTTTACTGATTTTTCATGCTTCTTGCTTTTCTTTATATTATTCCATTAAAAGTTATAACAAATACCAACTGCTTTTATTGCTAGGTAATATTAAGTGGCTACAGTATAACCTCCAGTGGAATAGCAAGAGGTGAGTAAAAAATGAGACATTCATCATTAAGAGAAAATATAGGTGGTCTCAGGTACAAATACAGTGAGTTCCTCAGGGGCTAATGGATTGGACTGTTAGAAAATGTGAAACTTTAGCAGTTGAGCAGGATTTGGAGGGGACAGAGAAGACAGGGAGAGTGCTTTGGGTGGGCCATCGGACAGCAGCCTAGCTTCTAGATGAGGAAGCTGCTTAGAGGAGAAGTGCTGACAGGGACGTGGACGTATTGGAATCCATGTGTACTGCGGACAGAAATGTTGAATGGTGCAGCCACTATGGAAACAATAGGGCCGCCCCTTGGAAACTAAAATCAGATTATGATCTAGAACCTCACTTCATGGAGAACAAGGTACACAATCCCTTTTAAATTATTCTGGCCTTAACTAGCCTTAATTAACACTTAACACTTATGTGTGGACACTCAGATGCAGTTCCTTGGAGTCCCACACTATCTACAGTGGCTTGGTCGGAGTGGCATGAGCACGAGCATCTGCCGGGAGAGCTTATTTGGGGTTTATACTTCTGGCTCCATCTTTGGCCCACAGAGCTAGAATCTGCATTTTGACTGGATCCCCAAGTGATTCATAGGTACAACATTAAGAAGCTCAGATTAGGGGTCTACCAAGAATGTCCAGTGTTTACCACGCATGTCCAGTCCTAGGCTGTATCTGGGGGTGAAGTATTAGAGAAGTTCCCAAAGTTCCCTTGGTGATTCTGATTTAAGGGGTATTTTTACTTTGTGGAAAAGGAAAAAGGTTAGAAGTGAAATCTGAGTAATGTGTGCAGGAGTCCCTCCTTGTAGATAGGCAGGAGAGAGGGAGACCTGAGTTCTGGTATAAATAGACATTTGCTTCTGGAACACACACACACACACACACACACACACACACACACACTGACCTGGAGTACCTGTGGTCACACGGGAGAGGCTTCCCTGTAATAAAAGCTTCTAGAGGAAAAGAACATTGGCTGTTGTGAATGTTTGAAGCAACTTGTAATAATTTTTGAATATTCGACATCTAAATAACAGTTCTAGCTTTGACCTTGTTCAGCATCGCTGACTTCAGCTTCATCTATCACAGAGGCATCTTCCACACATCCCTGGCTTCCCCCAGTACGTAACCAGCTCCTTTAAAAAGGTAGCTGAGGGAGAAAGGCTTAAGGAGAACAAAGGTTCGTTCAACCATGGAAAAGGCTGCCTTAAGACTGAATTAAGTCCATAAGAGCTTTTGGTGCTGTCTTGTACAATCCCTTTTCAGTCCCTCCTTCTCTCATGATTTTCAATGAATATAAAGTCTAAAATCTGGAGAAAAGAACATCTCTACCTTCTAGGCAAATATCTCATGCTAGGTTCTCGTGAATCCTTGGAAATCTTTATTCATGAATGAATCCTACTCTCTTACTGAAGTCACCAGAACAGCAATTCATCCTAGACTATGAAAAAAGAAAATCAGGTGCTGAAAACTTAGATACTAGATTTCTTAACATACCTTTTTTCCTTTGTTCCAGTTTACTTCTAGTAGAATGCCTTTTACAACAACTAAAAATAAAGCTTTCTAAACAATTATAGTGCAGACTTTTGGGACTTTAGGGAGACAGAAAGAACAAAGGTGAAGGGGTGGAGAGACGTTTGAAAAGAGAAAGTTTTCTGCACAAGGAATTAGGAGGTAGCACTTATATTTTGCAACTGCGATCGGTTTGTGACTCAGGTTTGCGGTTCGCCACCTTGCAATCAGAAGAAGAAAGACCAAGCAACAGCTTCATTCTCCACTCCCTGGACCAGGATTCCCTGAGTCATGGGTGTAATGGAAGCTCTCACCTTGGGTTTAGACTCAGGTGAACGGTGGAAATGGCCAGAATCCCCGGGCTTTCCCATGACCTCTCCTTCTGGGAAGGAGAAATAGTCCCAGAAGATATGGAGAGACTGCTGGGTGAGCAGGGAGTAGGAAACAGATTTGCTCACTCTCCTTCCACCCAGCCAGAGACAAAAAGGCTGGGGCTTCTTGAAATAATTCCTTCTGCTTTGGCAAGAAAGAAAGGTCCCTAGTAACTGACATTTTTAAAGTCCCTGAAGGGTCCCTGGTGATAAGTGTTTGCTATTTTAAAACATAAAAGTATCAGTTGAGAAGATCAATCAGTGAATAAATCAATATTTATTTAGCACCCACGATGCGTTTAGCCCCAGACCAGTTACAACATATGTAGTAAGCATGAAGTATGGCCCGAGCCTGAAGGAGAGCGCTTCCACCACACTGAAGAACCTGAGTTCAGATCTGTTTTAAGGCTTTGGAGAACTGCTTCATTTTCCCTGAGCCTCAGTTTTATTCCCTGTAAAAGAAAGCTAACATTTATTTCATGGAGTTTTACAAGTATTCAATGTGTATAATACTTGTAACATGTTTAGGGTGTAGTAAAATTTCAATAACTAGTAGAAAATATCTTCGGGAAATCAGGAACACATAATTTGTAAACAAAGATAGCACCAGGTATAGACAGACAATAGATAGGTGGCGCATACCTGTAATCCCAGCACTCGTGAGGCTGAGGCAGGAGGATTGTTGTGAGTTTGAGACCAGCCTGGGATACAAAGTGAGCTCAAGGCTAGCCTGAACTGCACAGGGAGAACCTGTCTCAAAAAGCCAAAAAAAAAAAAAACCAAAAAACAAAAACAAAAAACCAAAAAATGAAGAGTAAGGAGTAGCAAGTTCCAGACATTCTCCGAGCAGGCAGGACACAGAGTGCTGTATTTTAGTTCAGATAGTTTTCAAAGCGTGGTGAAAAGAACAAAATTGGTTAAATTCTACTGGGATGCTTTTGGAAGGGAAGTGATTCATGAATCTGGGGCCCGGGAACACTAGCTGCACTTGTCCAGCTGTATCTAAGCCACGCAAGTCAGACGCAAGGATAAGTGGGCTTTGATTTTTCTACCACTTTATCTTTTACCAACCCTTCAATACCCAATCTTTTATTCTTGGTTTTTCTGTCTTCCCACTCTGTTATAGGTATTTCTTAAAAAGCAGCTTTATTGAGGTGTTTGTGTGTAATAAGACATCTATTTAAAGTACACTATTTAATAATTTATAATAGTTATTATATCAGGAAACCACAATCCATTCAAAATGTAGAACATTTCCATGATCTCCAACCCTCCTTCTCTCACCACAAAAGTTCCCTCATCTCTTGGCAGTCAGTCCTACTCTCCAGTCGACCACATACTTTCTGTCATTAAGGATTAGAACAGTAGATTAGTTCACACCTTCTGGAATTATATGTAAACAAAAGCACTACCATGTGACTTCTTTCTCTCAGCATAATGATTTGAAATTCATTCATGTTGTTGTGTGTATCAGTAGTTCCTTTTTTATTGTTGGGTAGTGCTTCGTAGTACATATAAATCACAATTTCTCTGTCCAATCACCTGTAGATAGACAACAGGGCATTGCCAGCTTTGTACTCCTGTGAATAAAGCTACTATAAAGATGGATGACAGATTTTGGGTGGATATTTTAATTCTCTTGGGTAAATATCAGAGTGGAATGGCTGGGTTACATGATAGGCAGATGACTAGTATTTAAAGAAACATCTAAACTATTTTCCAAAGTGCTTATATCATTTTACATTCCAACCAGCAGTATAAAAAAGTTTTAGTTCTCTGTATCCTTGACAACATTTGGTATGATCAGTCTTCTTAATTTCAGCATCTTCCTCCATGTTCCTATGCCCAAAGGCTACTTGTAGAACTTCTTTTATGTGATGTCTATGAAAATTTCTTGCCTATTTCTCAGTTGGGTGGGTACAAGTAACTTGTCATTTGTAACAAATATTTTCTCCGCTTTTGTGGTTTGGTTTATTGTTGGTTTTGGTTTGGTTTTCTAAATGGAATTCTTTAAGGACTAAAAGTTTTAAAATATTGATAAAATTCTCATTGATCAATATTTTCTTTTATAGTTTATGGTTTTTGAGCTGAGAAACCTCTGCTTCTTAAGCTTTCAAAGTTTTTTTGAGAAATTTTCTTCTAGAAATTTTGTGGCTTAGATTTCTATATTTAGGTCTATGACTCATTACCAGTTCATTTCTTAGGCATTTGAACACCTGGGTTTCTAAAGCCATTTTACATGCTAACAACTCCTCATTTCTCCCTCCAACCCACATCTTTCCTTCATCCTCCACATCCTCATGTCCACATGCATATCCATTTGTAGGCTTTTAAGTTCCTGAAAACTCCACATCTCCAAAATGATCTTTGTACTTTCCTCTCTATGCCTTTGTCTCCTTTATTTTTGCTTGCTTTAGTGAATAGCTCCATCCACCTAATTGGTCAAGCAAAGAATACCTTCCTTTCTCTTTCACCCATATCCATCACCGATCCTGTCCTTTAAGCTTTTCTTTGTATCTCACTTTCTAGTCAAAATCATCCTCCTTTAACTCTGGGCTTCTGCCAAGGTCTGAGGTCTCCGTACCAACTCCTGTCCTACCTCCAGCGTTCTGAATGTCCTATTCTTAAAATTACTTCACCTTTGGCTGGCTTTGAAGATAAAGATTATGATCCTAAATGTTCACAACCAATCCTCTGCTTTTCTTTGTCCCTAGCCTTCTTTCCAAGCAGTCCTCTTTAAACCCAGGTGCATCTTTTACTTGATTTCCTGAAAACCATCCCACCTCTTTCCCTTCTTGGCCTTTGTATACCTCTCCCACTTCTAGAAAAATTCTTGCCACTTGTCCCACTGGTCTTTAATTGCCACTTCCCTGGGGAAGTCTACACCAATCTTCTGGCCTGGGTCAGGTCCCCTCTTGTAGAAGCACGTGGAAGTCAGTGTCTTCCCTCATGCATCACTACATTAATTGCACTATGATACATGTCATTATAATGTAATGTTCATTTCCTTTTCTAGAATGTAAACTTTATGAAGACAGTGGCTCATTCTGCTTGTCACTAGCTCTCTTTTCACCCTAACAGCACACTTCTCTGTACATATGGAATAATTCTTATTAAAGTAAGTATTTAGTAAATGAGCAAATAAATGAGTGAAGACTAAAAGAAGGGCAATCTTGGATGAGACAGGAACAAGGCCATGTGGTAAGATCAGGCCAAGACATGGGAGTCAAAATGGAATGGTGAGGTTGTGGGAATGACATCTGTTGGTTTTCCTTTTGCAGTGGGATTCGATTAATACTTTTCTTTCTTCAATCATGTAAGCAGACTATTATAGCATGTCTGGTGGGGCTTATATTGCTCGGATCAAAACCAACCTGTAACCAGCTTTAGAAACACATGGTAAAACAGTTTCAGCACAAAAGATGCAGATGTGACTTTGAATTCACTGAACATAGCAGCTACTGATTAAAAAGCAATTAAATGCAGGAATCAAAAGGCACAGGGAAGAGGGGAAAGTTCAATTAGCAGAGAATATTTTCATAAGCCAATTGGGATAGAGTTGTTTCACTTTTCCTCTAGAGCTTTTGCAAATCCTATTCACACAGCTGTGAAAGGCCAGTTCAAGCCTGACTCATAGGAGAGATCAGGCTCCAGCGATTTAAGTGAAGGCTCACACAGTGAGAAAGAGCTGCAGTCTGAGGCCATGCTTAGCTTAAACTCTGCTACATCAGGAGAATGCGTGCAACCTTAGTCATTTCCGTATTGCCTCAGTTTATCCAATTGTATATTATGTATACATCCCGCCTTTGAGTAGCTTATTATTCAATTTCTCCTGTGTGTAAACTGCAACTTTCCTAATGCACAGCTGGGGATTTTGTGATGTGTGGAACCGATTCTGGCTTCCAGTTCCCACACACGTCTTAGGGTGGAAAGGAAACATCTCTTTTGCTTACACTTTCAAGGAAAGCCTATGACAGTTTTGCTCTCTGTTTTTTCAAATGGCTAATATATTCTCCCAGCTTCCCTAGTGGTAGCTAAATCAATGGGGCCCACTTGTATGGGGTGGTGGAGGTGCTGTTTGATATGGGACATACAGAGGAGGCAGTGTCTTCTCATTGATATCCTCCTTCCTGCCTATATAACGTCACCTGATAGAGCCATGATGAATGTCCTTCTGGAGGAGGGAGGATCTCCTCTCGTCACATCTCTTTTGGAGAGATAATATCACATAGTGCAGGGATATTGGGCTCTGCAGCAAGATCCTCTGGGCTCACATTCCAGCTCTGTTCATTACTGGCTGTGTGACTGAGTAAGTTCAATCCCTTAACCTATCAACTAGGGATAATAATATGTGACCTCACAGGACTATTGTGAAGATCAAATGGGAAAAAATAGTTAAAGGTATTCAGAATAATGCCCAGCATATACGGTAAGTGCTAAAACAGGTAGCTGTTGTAATCTAAATGTAACAAGCTTGGTTGGCAGAGAATATCCTTGTTTTCTGCTTCTGGTCAGGGGCCTTATTTTAGGCTTACGAGGCACAAATGTATTAAGATGCTCTTACTCCTCATCAATGCCAACTCACAAATCAGCACAACACTACTTTTAAGTTTTAATTTGCTAGTTTTGCTCAATCAACAAACATTTAGTGAATATGAATACCTCTTTTTGTGACAGGTGCTACTGTTTTACAGTTTGTAGACACCAAAATGAAAGTACAGTGTCTGAGCTGATGAGACTGAGACACTAGTGGGAGAAATGGACAGAAAGGCACAGAGCTGGTACATTTACACAAGCGTAGGACTGTTACTTACAAAGGGCCTTAAGGGACCACAGAGAAAGGACACTTGAGGGCAAGCTAATCTCCCTGAGAAGATGTCACTCTTACACTGTGGATGGCTGTATATCTCAGAGCTTTGGAATCTTCCTTCTATTACTGAGATTTTATTTCTTTTGTGTATCTAATGGATTGTGATATCTTGAGCATATAATTAAAATAGAACCAATAGATTCAACCAGCGTTTACTGAGGCACTGTGCTAAGAGCTTTCAAACACATTAAATCATTTAACCAATTCTCTATGAGGACGTCCAGATTTCTTCAGAAACCAGAGAGAATAATTTTTTGATGGATGGAGTCCATTACCAGTTTAGGCCATGAGCCCAGGTGATTGAAAAATGAATAAATCAGGCAATTGTCCTGGTGTTGCAACTCTCTCCAATTTTTAAACCTTCTGCTACTAATGGAGATATTATCTGACTCTCTTGATGATAAAAGAATTAGCTCATGAACACCACACAATCATCAGGATTGCAGCTTTGCTTTTTCACCAGTTCCAGAATGTTGTTTAATTTTTAAACTAAAAGTCTGGCTGATGTCTTTTGCTTCTTTGTGTATGCTTTCTTTTTTCACCTCCAGTGATTTCAGTTGTGTTATCTGTACTTTAACCTGGATTTCATGTGTGTGTGTGTGTGTGTGTGTGTGTGTGTGTGTGTGTGTGTGATATAATTTGAAAGAAAGAGAATTTTTTCTCCTTTATGTCTCCTGCTTCATCTGCTTTTATTGCACTCTGAGATCACCAGGTGGAACTCTGTCAATCAAATCCCCAATCTGAGCTCTTAAGAGATCTCACCTGGTTCAAGCCCTCCCTAGAGATGGAGACTGAACGAGGGCTGGTGATGGGTGGCAGGGTCCCCCGTTCCCCCCTGTGGAGTCCAGCATCAAGGAGTGAGTCAGAATAGTCATGAGGCTGTGCCTGGCATTAACCCCAGACCCGTTTTAAATAACGCATCTAAATGTTAATGCACACTTAACACAACAGTGCAGCTCATACTCTTCCCAAATTGATTCATTTTGCAGTGAGCCTGATGCAATTTACTCAGTATAAAAATGTCTCTAGCAATTAGGGGAACAAAGGGGCAAAGCTGGCAGGCTACAGGGATGACAAACAAAGCGAGATGACGTGAAAGCTGGGGCCAGAATTAAATTTCTTTTTGAATCAGACGTTTTTGGGAATGTCAATAACAAACAAGAAAGGCCTCCTTTGTCTGCAAGAGAAACTTGAGGATTCTCCCTTGGGAATAAAAGATGCAAACAGTCTAAGGAGTGGTTTTGTGAAATGTGCTGGTAGCCTGTCTGATTCCTATCAGTACCCGCTTTAGGGTGGCTGGGGTTTGAGTGCCAGGGTGCTGCTAGTGAAAGAGTGAGCCAAGCTGACACTGCATCAGTGGGTGGAGGAGATTCCAAATGACTGAGGGACAGGCCTCCCAGTCCCTTTGTTGGTAAGGTCACATCTGAAGAATAGGACTCTGGAAAATATGCTGTAGAAGAAATTGATATCATTTAATCTGGAAAAAAGTTAAGAGAGATGAAATCTATCCTCAGCAGGATGACAAGCTGCTTTTTTGGGAGAAATAGACTCATTCTATAGAATTTAGAATACAAATAAAGGATATGATGGTGAAATAGGAGAAGGAATTAACATGCATATCAAACACTGAAATTATTCTAGGTGCTTTATATATATTATTACAGTACTACTTCAATGGGAAATTATAGTATCAAATACAATCATATGTTGCAGTATGAAGAACATAGTAAATATATAATGTACATTAGCCATGTACATTAACAGACATTCTGTTTAAAAGAATGTCCTCACAAAGATTTTATAGGACAGGTACTACTATTCCCATTTTATGGATGAAATATTGGAGGCTTGGAGATATTACTAACTTTTTAGAGACATTGAAGAACCAAGTTATAAAGCCAAGATTCCATTATCAAACTTAAGCGCTAAAGCTGAGTTATAATGTTTTTTTTTCTTAGTTTAATGAGAAAAACAATAAAAACTGTGATACAGAATTACAAAACAAGGTAATAGGAAATGCTCAATGGTTAATAAGTTGTGTGTTGTTATTTCAAAGTAATTGCTCAGATTACAAGATATGGGTATGCAAGACTGATCAAACAGTTTAAGCACAAACCATTCCCTCCAATGAACTAAAAGAAATTAGTAGTATAACGTATTTAGTTATCTTGTGTGTGTATATATATATATATTTTTTTTCCCTTTCCCTTCCTTCTTTTATCCTTTCCCCCATCCCAGTTGTTCTTTCTTTTTAGTCAGTTTCTTTCTCTTTCACAATTATCTATTGTAGATATTGGATCTTATTTACTCTTTCAGTTTCTTACGCTAGTGAGACAATACAGTATTTACACATGTGGGTCTGATTTATTTCACTTATGAGTATGGTCTCTAGTTGCATCCATTTACCTATAAAAGCCTTGAGTTTAGAGGTGATCTGTTTTGTAACATGGCAAACATCCTACTGGTTCGAGCAAGGCAAGTCAAAGCTGGCTGAACCTTGGAAGATGTTCTAACATTGGTGTGGAATGAAGGTAAAGAGGTTTAATCTGATGACTTTAAAGACTTTTTTATGCTACTTGATTCTATGATTGAAGTTTTTTCAAGTTCTTCTGGTTGGACTACGCCTTTAACCCATAAACAGTTGTGTGAGAATGTGTAACTGGAGAAGCAGCCACAGAAGTTCAAAGACTCAAGGATACCACAGACAGCTGGTATCAGCCCTTTATTTTAATCTAAACTCTGGCACTGCCAATCACTGAATTTCCTGGCTTATACTCCACATATGATGAACCTACTGCCACCAGCTTTCCAAAACCCAGAAACCATCTTTAAGTTAGACAAGGTGGCAGAGGGTTCATCAAGGAATCTGACAGATAAGCAAAGCTTTTCTGACATGGAACAGTCTAGATATATTGAGAGGATGACCCAGTGTGCTCTAGCAGACTCCCCAAGGAAAGTGACCAAGCTACTGAGAGGAAGCCTAGAAAACTTCAGACAGAGGAGTAACTCCAATGTCTGCAGGTAAACATTCAGTAGAATACTGATTAGAATTTTATGCAGGCAGGGAGGAATTTTAGTCCTGAGAGAGAAAAACAAAATAATGGAGGAAATCTTTAAGGAACAGTTGGAGAGAAAGCAATTGGAATTCATCCTAGCTTGTCTGAAAAGATAAAACACTCAACAGGAGTCAGTGTGGTTAAGTGGTGATGTAAAGAGTAGTAAACTAAGAAAAAGGAAGAACTGGGGGGAAATATCAAACAGAGGTCTGATGTAGAAGAATAGGAAATATGTAGGAAATAACCCAGAAAATTAGAGGAACTAAACACAGCATGGTAATGGCCATCAGACAGAATCCAAGTGATTTTACTTCCAACATCTGCTCGTCAGTGTGGTCAGGGCTACAAATAAAGATGACACAGAAGAAGTCATTCTGTTTAATCTAAAAGAAACTGAGCTATTTTGCAGGGTAGAAATGAAATTGTGGCCAAGAGATTTCTCCATATTATATTTTTTTCTTAAAATCGTGTCTCTAGTTTCCAAAGTGTTTCTGATCCAATTAAATTAGAAATTTGTTCATTTAATAAGCATTTTCTGCACACATACTGAAGAGATAGGATAATAATGCCCATTCTTTTGGTCCTAGCTAGGGTGGGTACTCCCTGAACGGTTGGAAGCAGAACATTCATAGCCTGCAATATTTACATGTGAACTCTCTCCTCAAGGTCTTGATTTGGGGACTTGCTAAAGCTCAGGAAGTGTCACTGAGGTTAGTCTCAGGGGCTCTAGGGAATGTGTGACAGAATTAACAATACAAGGTAGAATGAAAATCTGATTTTTGGACTCTCTCTCTTAACCTTCTTCCAATGAAATAAACGTTAAGTCAAGAAATGGGGCCAATGATGAAACATAGCCCACCACTGTCTTCCTGGACTCTTATTATGCAGAGGCATTTGAAATGCAGAATGCAGAAATGATCCTGGATCCTTAGGCACCTGTACCTTTTGGCTAATGGTCTCAAGAAATATCCCAGGGCACAGCCACTGGCTCTCTTGTCTTGGGCCCATCCTGATCTCATGAAAAGGCTGTGGCCTTCCTGGGTGCCTTCCCCTTCTTAACTCTAAGACTTACCTACTGGCAGAGGGAACATCAGCACTAATTTGAAAGCAATGGGAATGCTCATTCATTGAGCTTAGTGATGCAAGCTGCTCTCAAGAATAGACATTGTAACAAATCTGTATGTAGACTTTGTGAATCCTTTTAAATTTGAAATCCCATGCCTGCTATAGCTCTTCATGAAGGCTCCAAACCATAACAGGAGGCATTTCTGCAAAAATGAGAAGTTTAGCTAGGCATATACATATGGCACTATAAACAAAACAGAAAAGAAAACTGAGAACTAGGGTAGGCAATACGAAACATGGGGTTCAGTTTGAAGCAAGGAGAAAATGGTAAGCTCAGAGCTGAGCTTGAGCCAAGAGTATTTTTTCCATCACAGATGCCATAGAAGAGCCTTTGTCTTCATCACTTCAAGGCCAGAGGCACTGGACTTGGAACTTCAGGAAACAGGAAGGCCGAGAGTTGGCTCCCTCTGGCCTAACTTCTGTGACCTCAGTAGTGCTGAGAATAATTCCTGATGGTCCCTGTTAGCGGGACTCTCTGCCCCTCAGAAGGGGCTTCTTCTGTGGGAGAAGAAGACCTTAGAATTTTCCCCTTTATTTTGAACATGCAAGAGGAAGGATTATATTCACACCACAGGAAATACCAATTTGGGTATTTATGAAGAATAAAGGATGGCTAATAAAAACAATTTATTCTTAATTATCACCCAATAGTAGAAAACTGACTGGAAGCAGCTATAGCCTTAGACTGCCTACGTGCAAGTTCAGGCTTCTTACTAGCTAAGTGACTCTGGGCAGAGTACTTAACCCCACCGAACCTCAGCTTTCTTACTCAAAGAGATATAAAGAGCGCTTCCCTCACTGAGTGGCAGTAGGCATGGAAAGCACTTAGAATGAGGCCTGGCACCAGAGAATGGGCACCCTCTCCTCCTTGCCTTTATGCAAATGAAGGGAAAAACAGGATGGTGAGGACTCCTGGGACTCCAGATCTTGGCTCTCCCCCAGTCAATGGTTTCCTTCTTTCTCTATCCTTCATGCACTTAGAAGCCAACAGGGAAAGTACACTGCTTTCCTAGAGACTGTCAGAAGAAACAGGCCAGTAACGACTGCGATTATCACAAGGCCACATGGTTTCACTGGTGTCCGACACTATTTGGGAAATCTCGAAAGGACTTCTCAGAGGAGGAGCCATTGCGCTGTGCTGAAGGATACAGAAGGGTCTGTGCCGTTAGAAAGGCAATAAAGTGCAACCCACGAGGGACAACCCGTGTTAGCTACTCTTCCTGCAAAGGTAGTGAGATAGGAAATTTCTGGAATCTGAGCTATCTGTAACCAAAACGTATTAATAGTTTGTACTGTGAAACCCTTTGTCCTGTGGTAAAACGTGGTTGAATCATTTACAGGACCTTGGACTCCTTACTGGGGACGAAGATGCTACCAGACAGGAGAAGGCGAAGAAAGTGCCTGGCCCTAATAGAAGTCTTCAGAGCTTTTGTTGCAGGACATTTGATCCAAGCAGATTTAATGGTGGGAGCTGAGTACCAAAGAAGAGAAGCTGCAGTTTTGGAACTGCCTCTGTGGTGTGGGTTGAGTTTTGTTATCACACAAGCCAGCATATACCCATGAAAAGAACTCAGAGATTGGATAGGGGACAGTGTGGGGCAGGGATGGTTACTAAGTGACAAACTGAAAGAATTTCACAGCTGCAGTTCATCACCCCATTTACCTGTCTGACATTTGCACAGGTGTGTTCCCTCAATGGGATGTTCTCTTGCTGTCACCCACTCAAACTCCTCTTCCTTCAAAGCCAGCTCAAGTTCTCTCTGGGCCACCAGCACTGGCAGAGCAACCATGTACAGCAATCATTACAGCCCTTTCCTCAGAGCATCAACTCTTGAGCAACAACAACTATTTGTTGTTGCTCAATTCTAAACCTCACAGTGAGCTTTTGAAAGCAAGATGAGCCCCACCATTCCTAGCACTACCTTGAACAAGATTCACAAATGTTTGTGGACAAAGTGTATAAATGAATGAATGAGTGAATTTCTTGACCCTAGTGGGCTATCGCCTAACCTCATCTATTTGAAGAATGCCCCTGCGACACTGGGAAATAGTGAGCCTCCATAAACCCTTCTGAGTTGAGAAGTGATTATTTCTAACCATTTGAATTCGCTTTGTATACAACTTATATTTATCATAGTGGGATTTGCCAAGATGCAAGGCTGACAATGAAAGGGGCTGCCAGATATTCACAATTCTCTCATCCTCCTGGTGTTCAACCCATCAAATATCCAGAAAAGAGTAAGGAAGCAAAAGCAACCAGCTCAAATGAGCCCCACTCCAAGCCTTCAGCTGTCAAATCTTGAAGGTCAAAGCTGGCAGAAGCTGATGGTCTTTTCATTTATTTATTTTTTAATGCTTGTCAATGAAAGCAATCATGAGTAGAAGTTCTAACTGCAGGGAAAGGAATTGTCCTTTGCACTTAGCAGCAACCTTCACAGTTGAGGTCCACTTTGATGGCTACTTCCTGAACCCCAAAGAGGATTGCACATCTATCCCTGGGTGTGGGTGGAGGGCAGGGGTGGCGGTCATCTTTCATTTGATTAGAGAAGACTGTTCCGTGATTTCAGGTTGGACTTTAGATTTTAGACCCAGAGGGTAGTTTTAAGAAGAAATGCATCATAAAACTACTTCAAACTGATCCAGTCACCTAATACGGAAAACCTACTATGTGTCAGGTACACTGTGCCATGTAAGGAATAAAACAGTGCATAAGCCCCTAAGGCTGTGGCCTAGAATTAAGTGGCCACAGATCAGGTGAGTCTTCTGGAGAAGAGCTTTTGCTGATGGATGATGGGAAACTACTACCTGAGAAAAGAAAATGACCTCAGAAGATATGTGTTACTCAGGACTGTAGACAAATCACTGAACTTCTCTGAGATCCTGTTTATTCATCTATAAAATGAGGAGCATAATGTGTAAGACAGATTCTTGTGAAGATGAAATGCCCTGGTGGATGTTGACACACCTGGTAAGCTAAACATGTACTCCATAAGTATTTGCCAAGAATCTTAACAGCATAGTACCCGTGTCCTGAGGACAAAAAAGAGAGGCGTGCCTCTGCTGTTCACCTGAGGCTTAGATGTGAGTCAACATGTGGCATTTTGAAGTATGAAGCAGATGGAGACGGATGGCTGGCAACTTCCTCTGACTCTGAAAGGTCTGACTTCTCTTTAGTCTATGCTGTACTTTTTCTTAGTCTCCTGTGGCTTTGAAAGTCCTTCTGAAGTTAGAGCTATGCAAGCATTGTGAGTATATCTATGAATAAAGGCCAGCCACATAGAGCCTTGGATATTTCCCAACTCCCCTGGCTTGGGGGATCCACGGGCAGGATTAGGTCAAGGTCAGATAGTCTTGTCACTGGCCTGTTTAGCCCTGAGTGGGGGGAAATATCCATCCAGCACATCATCTCATTCCACATCTCAATATTTCTTTTCACCTTATCTTTAGTGCTTGGCAAATGGTTATATAAAGCTACCAGCTTATGTGTTCAACTAACTCCAACTGAGTGTTAGCCATGATTCTTAATGTTTGATGCATACCAGAATCCCTGTGGAGCTTTCTAAAAAATACATATGCTCATGCCCCATGCCAAGATGAGTAAAATCAGAATGGCTCAGAACGGGACTTAGTCATGTGAATTTATAAAAATGTGTGGCTGTGATCTATACTACCAAAGCTTGAGACCTTCCCACGTTAATCACTGAAGTTCAGGTTCCTTAACAGAGGACCAGCATTTCAGAAGTTACTGTAATATAATCACTCAACATGGAGAGAGATAGGGTAAATCCAGGCACTGTCAATGGGCTTGGTATTTTCGGATCCAGGTTAGTCAATACAGGTGTTCGCTCCACGGAGGAGGGACATGAATTCCCTAACCTTGGCTGTCCTCATGTCTGCTTTTCTTCCACCCTGGGCAGCCTGAGGGAAGGGCGACCTTGTACCCCATAGAGGCACAGTCAGGGAGGTGGGAGGAACTCTTTAGCACCTGATGTTAACTAATTTATTTCTCATAATGTGCCCAATGAGTGGCACAGTTACTACCATTTTACAGACAAGAAAGCAGAGGCTCACAAAGATTCAGTGAATTGCCCAAGCTCACATCATGTGTGGGGTATAACCTCCAAGGACTTACAGACCCCGAATTTCGTGGTCACCTGTTCTCATAGAACTCTGAGCTGCACAAGTATTTTTGTGCCAAGATACCTGGAAAAGAAGTTCCTGACAAGCCTGAGTGTGAATTTTAAGGCTTTTAAAAATTATCTTTAAAGCCTTTGAATGGCTCTCTCTTTTTAGTGTAAATCATCCAGACATTAAAGCCCTTATTGTATATTTATTAGTGTGTTATTCAGACCAAGGGGAAAAAGAGAGAAGCTGACTCTATGAATGACTTTGAAAGTGAGAAAAAGCTGGGCCTGAAATTAAATCATTGTGACACTGCCACTCGAGGGCATCAATTTCAATAAATGATCACCTTTTCTATTCCTGATCCTGTTTATGATGCAGAGAGGATTGGAGAACTTTCGTGGGATGCTAAGTGCCAAGGGCTCTGATTTTCCTCTGCGACCTAACTCACCAAATTGCCCTGAGAGGTCTGAAGTTAACCTAGTAGAGCCTGGGCAAAGAAATCAAGAAGAGTCAGAGGCAAATGCCAGTGGCATCTTTTCACTATGTCTTCCCATGAGAGCATACTTCACTCCGGGTGGCTATTGACACAAACCGACCAGAGTTCTACACATTAGGGTAGAAGTCTCTATGGATCAATAGTGAGTTATTGCCCTCTTCTTTAAAGGATTCTGGGGTGGGGAGCTGTGCTGGGGGAAAACCTGGGACCTTGTGCATGTCAGCCAAACACTATCACTGAGTTGCATGCCCAGCCCAGTAACTGCCTGCTGACAAACTAGAAGGGCCCAAAGGCAGAGAAGTGGAGAGAATCATTTCCTGCTGCCCCACTTGTAACTGGTATCTTGACAAAGAGGCACTGGCACTGCAGGGACAGAGGGCAGCAGAGTGTAGCCACAATCTCCCCTTGAAAAGTTGAGATACTGAAGGGCTGCAGCTATTCATAACAATGGACCGAAACCTCACCTCCTGACACCCACAGAGGGAACCCCTCTTTGGGGCATACATTTCTTTGGGGCACACTTTGATAAAGCTCCTATTAGCACCATTGCTATTTTCTTTCATGATTGGTGTTCTTATTTAACATTTTATTTTGAGACTTCCAGGAAGATGGTAGAGTTGTAAGCAGCAAAGAAAGAGCCTCCCTGAGATTTAGTGTCCAAACACAGTAATATAGTGATGTGAGGAAGAGAAGAAGGAAGTGGATCCCCACTTAGAGGAAGGATCTGAAGAGATAACTGAAGCCCATAGGGAGAGTGAAGAGACAAACTTCAATGAAAAAGAAGGAGGAGGCAGGCAGCACTTTTTCCCGGAGCCCAAACTCACTGCCTGGAAGGTTGACTTGAAACTGCAGATGCACAGTGATGGTTGGCGACCTCAGAGGCCTCCACAGAGATGTGCACCAGTGGAGCAGAACAGTGGACACAATGGACTGCAGTGGATGCAGTGAATTGCAGTGTCTGGTGAGTTGTCTAGTTTTGACCTCCTGAAAGAGGGAGATTGACCAAGGGCCATCTTGGAGAGAGAGGTCAACTGAGCTTGGGACTTAGAGCAGCTGCCAGCTCCGTCTAGTGGCTCCAGGCCAGGATCTGCAGCTGGCTTGGGGACTGCAGCAGACTGGGCTGGTCTGGTTTGAACCCTGCAGCCTGAGGTCAGCTTGATCTTCAGTGGAAATACGGTGCAGGCTTGCTGGGATCATTCATCATCCCACCATGCAGCTACTGCTGGTTCACTGGAATGGATAAATGTGGAGCTGGACCCTGTCTACCCATGTTGACTACCAGTAGTAGTGGAGAAACAGCTTGAAGGGGACATTTTAAAATTTTCTTTTCTTCTTTTTTTTCCCCCTCTCTTTCTCTCCTGTTTTTCTTTGTTTGGTTTTTCTTCATTGTCCTTGTTTTTATACAAATGTGAACATGGTTTCTAGTTTTTGGTTTGCTATTCTGTTTTGTTCTTGTTTTCATCTCTTCTTTCTCTTTCCCTCCTGTCTTCTGTACCAGTTTCCCAAAGTCTGCGTGATCCTTCGTCCTCCAGCCTTGCTTCTAATCTCTTCCTTTTCTTCTATTTCTCTATTTTTCCCCCAGCCCCTTTTAAATTTTCTCCCCTGGGGATAAAATTGCCATATTGAGGGCTTATTTACTGCATACAATTTCCTGGTTTGTTTTAGATTTTGTTAGATGACCACAAATCTAGTTCATACAGTTAAAGGTGGCAAATTAATAGTTATCTTAGTTTGTCATTTTCTAGGCTGTGTTTGATACTACTGTTATTGCTGATTGTATCACTTTAACCAAAGTCACATAATTGTTCTAACCAATTGTTTTTCCTGGTACACTAAGACTGAGATTGCCTAAGGGTCATAAAAAATAATAGGCCAGTGCCAAAGAACCAGGGGCTGGGCCAAGTAGGCAGAAACTCTCATCCCCAATAAATTGATGAGGTAGGATCTTGCAGCAGACTCAAAACCCAAAGGCTAGGTACCCCTGGAAAACACCTTGGAGCAGTAAACATTTCCTAAAGGTTCAAAATATTAGCAATAATGCTGCTAACCAAAGGCAATTTACAAGCATCAACCCAGGAATTAAACTAAAAAAAAATACAAAGTGAAAAGACAGTTAAACAAGATGGAATCCCAAACATTAACTCACCAAAGGCAAACCCAGCAGGCAATGAGGTAGAACAATCTGAGAGCCACTCACTTGGACTCTCTGAAGTGGTAATAGCAGAAGTAACTAAGCAGATGAAAGAGGCTGTAGAAAAAATTAAATCAGAAATAATTTCTAAGGGCTGAGGAAATAGCTTAGTGGCATAGTGCTTGCCTGGTAAGCGCAAGGTCATGAGTTTGATTCCTGGTATCAAAAAGAAAAAAAAAAAAAAAAAAAAAAGAAAGAATTTCTCAGATAACTACAGAGATGGTGACCATAATGAAAGACATGCTTAATGTCTCTAGAACAGATAAAGATTAAAAAATAGAGGAACTTAGTAAAATGATGGGAACTATGAATGCCCAGCATAGGAAAGAAATGGAATGTATAAAACAGATTCAAACAGATATCCAGGAGATTAAAAATTCCATTCAAAATATATGCAGCAAAATGAGTCAATGTAAAGACAGAGTCTCAGATATAGAAGACAGGATTGCAGTTAGAGGTAATGAAAAAAAAATTCTTAAAAATAGTAAGGGACCACAAGCCATCAATCCAGTAGCTGCTAGATGATGCAAAATAAATAAATAAATAAATAAATAACATAAGATTGATCAGAGTCAATGAAAAAAATCAGGAGATAGTGCAAATGACCAAAACCTGTTCACAAAAGTCATGGTAGAAAATTTCCCTGGCAGGGAAAAAGAATTTGACCTAAAGATAAATGAGAAATATAGAACTCCCATTAGACATGATCAAAAAATCTATAGCAAGGCATATAATTGAAAGATTCCAGAAATTCATTATACAAGTACAATATTTTACAAGCTGTTAGAGAAAAGAAAAAGATCACCTATAAAAGAGTGCCCATCAGAATCACAGCAGACTTCTCACCACAAACCCTCAAGTTCAGGAACAGTTTGGAGTGAGGAATTTCAAGACCTAAAAGAAAACAACCTCCAACCCAGATTGATGTACCCCCACAAAACTATCTTTCAAAATTGATGGAGCAGTAGGATACTTCCTGACAAAGAACATCTGAGGAAATTCATGAGCATCAAACCAGCAATCCAAATGTTCTGAAGGACATTCTACAGAGATACCAAGGATCACAACTCCACGAACCCCAACAGAATGACTCTACCAGGCAAGGAAAGCAATTAAACAGGGTGTGGAGGAAGAGAGCCAACAACAGGAAAGTAACTCAACAAGGATAAGTAAATACATTTCATATATAACCATCAATGTTAATGGGCTCAATTTGCCAATAAAAAGAAACAGACTGGTCCAATGAATCAAGAAGTAAGATCTAATAATATGTTGCATACAGGAAACACACTTAATTTAAAAAGAAATTCATAGACAAAAAGTCAAAGGATGGAAAACAATACTCCATGTAACAAAAACCCAGAAGAAAGTAGGCGTAGCTATTCTATTTGCAGACAAAGTAGATTTCAAGCCAACACTGATTAAGAGAGACAAAAGAAGGTCACTATATCCCTTTAAAGATAACAATAAAACAAGAGGATATAACAATAGTACATATGCACCAAGTACCTGTGCATCCAAGTATATAAAACAAATATTAACTGGCATGAAAAATCAAATAAACACTAATATAATTTTAATAGGTGACCTCAATACACCATTGCCACAAATAGACAGATCGACTAGACAAAAAAATTAACAATGAAATATTAGAACTGAACCAAACTTTTGAACAAATGGATTTAGTGCATGTTTGCAGAGCATTCCATCCCATAACATCACAAAACACATTCTTCTCAGCTGCACACAGGACATTCTCCAAATTAGGCCACATATTAGTTCACAGAAAATGTTTAAATAAATGCAAAGGAATTGAAATTATCCCATGCATATAATCAGATCATAGTGCAATGAAATTTGGAATCAATGCCAAAAGAACCCATAAGAACTTCATAAATACATGGAAATTGAATAACACTCATAACCAATGAGTCACAGATGAAATTAAAGAAGAAAACACATAAAAAACAAAACAACACACAAAAAACATATGTAAATCAGTAAATGTAATACACCATATTAACAGAGCTGAGGAAAAACCATATGGTCATCTCAATAGATGCAGAAGAATCATTTGACAAAGTCCAGCACCCATTTATGATAAAAACCTTACAGAAAATTGGAATAGATGGTCTATATCTCAATCCAACAAAAGCCATCTTTGACAAACCAACAGCCTGTATCATACTGAATGAATAAAAACTGAAAGCTTTCACTCCAAAATTAGGAACAAAATAAAGATATCCACTATCACCACTCTTATTGAGTATAGTTCTGGAAACATTAGCCAGAGCAATTAGACAAGAGAAAGAAATAAAAGGAATAAGGATAGGAAAAGAAGAGTTGAAATTATCAGCATCATTATTTGTGGATGACATGATACTCTACAAAGAAGATCTCAAAAATTCCATCAAAAGACTTCTGGATTTAATAACCATATTCAGAAGTGTAGCTGCATACAAAGTCAGCACTCAGAAATCAATACCCTTTCAATGTACAAATAACAAACTCACTGAGAAAGAAATTAGGAAAACAATACCTTTCACAATAGCATCCAAAAAATGAATAACCTAGAAATCAATCTACAGTAATTTCATATACAACCATCAATGGTTATAGCCAGTAAAAGACCTCCACACTGAAAATTACAGTACTCTGAAAAAGGAGATGAAAGAGGGTATCAGAAAGTGGAACTATCCAAGCTATCCTGTGTATGTGTATATACATATATATACATGTGTATATATATATATATATATATATATATATATATATATATATATATACATATTTTGCCCTGTTCCTTCTTTCTTTTTTTTCCCTCTCCCTACTAATACCTGTTGGTTTATTGAAAGGAACTGTTAATGTGTCATTGTTTGATTAATCCTGCATGCCTATTTCTGATTATATGTGTAACAGTTTTGAAGATGACATTGTGTAGTATAACAACTGTTGTTAATATCCTATCACCATTTTTGAAATTCTGTATGATTTTTAGTGCTCTCTATGCTGTTTTGTTTATGTATTTGTTTTTGTTATGTTGGTTTTTTTAATGAAAAACAAAATTTATATGTATATATAAGGATAGCTGGAATAGGTATATTGCTGATATATGTGGTTTATTGAGAGGAATAGTCAATGCTTAGAACAGATTAAAAGATGCAGAAACAACTCTGGACATACTTAGCCACCTCACCTTTGAAAAATGTGCCAAACACCTTCATTGAAGAAAGACAGCCTCTTTAATAAATGGTGCTAGAAAAAGTGGCTTTCCATATACTGAAGATTAAAACTAGATCCATATCTTTCATCATGCACTACACTAAAATTGAGATGGATCAAAGATCTAAATATTAAAACAGAAACACTAAATCTGCTGGAAGATAGAATAGGTAGAACTCTTTAAGACATCAGTGTAGGCAAAGACTTTATGAATAAAACCCATTCACACAGGAACTATCACAAAGAATCAACAACTGGGATCTCATCTTATTAAAAAAGCTTTTGCACAGCAAAAGAAACCATCAACAGAGTGAAGAGGGTGAAGAGACAACCGACAGTGTGAAGAGACAACCAATAGTGTGGGAAAAAGTTTTGTCAGCTGTTCCTTAGACAAAGGACTACTATCTAGAATATACGAAGAACTCAAAATCAGGATGCCCCTCAAATATAAAAACTCAATCCAAAAGATGGGCATCTAAAATGAATAGATGCTACTCGATGAAGAAGTCAAAACAGCAAATAAATATATGAAAAAATGTCCAACATAATTTATCATGTGAGAAATGCAAATTAAAACAACACTGAGATTCCATCTCACCCAGAAAGAATGGCTATTATCGAGAAACCAACCAATAAGAAATGCTGGTGGGGCTGTGGGGAAAAACGAACCCTTCTCTACTGTTGGTGGGAGTGTAGACTAGTGCAACCACTGTGGAAATCAGTGTGGAGAGTCCTCAAACAACTAGGACTGGAGGTTCCATTTGATGCAGCTGTTGCTCTTCTTAGTATCTTCCTGAAAGAATTAAAAGCCTCATACCACAGTAATATATGCACACCCGTGTTTATAGCACCACAGTTTTTTTTTTTGTTTGTTTGTTTTTTCTCCGGTACCGGGAACCGAACTCATGACCTTGCGCTTGCCAGGCAGGCGCTTTGCCGCTGAGCTAAATCCCCAGCCCCTAGCACCACAGTTTGTAATACCTAAAATTGGAAACAGCCCGAATGTCCATCAGCTGATGAATGGCTAAAAAAGATGTGGTTTCTTTTATACAAAGGGATACTATTCTCACATAAAGAAGGACAAGTTTGAGACATTTCTAGCTAAATGGGTGCACCTTGAAGATATACTCTTATATGAAATAAACTGGACGTGCATGTAAATACAGCATGACTTTTCTGGTGTAATGAGCTGAAATTGTAAATATGGACCAAAATGGACAATATATATTGTGAAATAGGAAGAAAATGTTCAAATGGAAAGGGGAACTAGGAGTGGGGAAGAGGGAAAGGAAGAAAGGGTAAAGAAAAAAATGATGAGAAAAAAGGAAAAACGGAAACAATGATTGTAAATAAAGAGGAAAAGGGGGGGTTGGAGGGAGGGCGGGGCAATCAGAAAGAAAAAGGAATCAAGTTGTGTCATGAATAGGTACAAATTCCATATGATGAATGTGATCATTCTATGTATCTAAAATGTACCAATACACATAATTAAAAATAAATAAAATTTTATTTTATTAGTGCATGTTAATATTATAGGTTGATGGGTTTGAGAAGTTGATATATGCAGTTAACATATGTTAGTTACAGCTGGGATCTTGGGTCAGAATCTACAGCCTTGGTAGCTGGGTAGCTCGGCAGTGAGGGCCCTGGGCTCAACCCCTAGTACCACATAAATAAATCAAGATCAACAGTTGTGCAGTGACCCAGCCTACACCTGGGTTTTTCTTCACGGGGGCTGATGGCTGGAGATTTCTCATCTCAGTCCATTGAGTCTGAGGGTTTCCTGTTGTAGCTATTTTACCAGGAGACTGACAGGAGAGAGAATAGGAGGGCTTCGGAGTGCCAGTGCGGAGATAAGTCCCAGTTTGGTCAGAGTGTGCAGTTTGACCTTCCTCACATCACACTGCATCACACCTGTAGGCCTCCAGTATGATGGAAACCCATGGGAGGACACTGAATTCACACCTTCTGGGCCTAGTGCTAAGGTCCTGCAGAGAGGTGAGGCTTTCACTGGGGAGAATCTTAGCTTTCTCCCACCTCTGCAGGTGGCTTCTTCATGCTGTGAAATGACCCTGACAGCTTTGCTTGGCAGAAGCCCAGGTATCACCAAATCCTTTTGATTCAAAACATCTTTTCAAGAATTAGTAATTCAGGTGATCAGCAACTTCTATACCCTCAAGACGCAGTTCTTCTCCACACTCTAGTTCTGGTCACACATAATAAAGTCCCCAGATACTCACTGTTGCCTGAGAAAGATGTGTGCTTGAAGACAGAAATATTTAAACTGGATGTGTGCAGAGGAGCTCTGGAACGTCTCTCCCATGCCCTGAAAACCTCCAGCCCTTAACCTTAGGCTCCTGTGGCCAGGACAGCGCTGACTGCACATAGCCAGTTGCTGCCAGATCGATCTTTCTGAAACACCTCAGGACAGCAGTGTGCTACAGTGGGATGCTCACTAGGCAGAAGTAGTGGCTGGCAGCTTTGGCTGTCTCTGCTGGCCACTGAGCTTAGCTCAGCACCCTCCTGTTTCTGGGCCTCAGTTTAAAAATACCAGTGTAAGCACATGCTGTTGCTATTTTACTTGTGTCTTTCTTAATGGTTGGGGCATTCCTTGAAAACTATGACCTCATTGTCTTCAGCTGTGTCATCTTTGACACCTATTACATGAGGAGCCCTCAGCCCATGGCTGTGAAAACAACATATAAACTGAAAAGGACCTAAAATTTATGAAATGCCTGCTATAGTCAGGCACAATGCAAGCTAATTTCCTTATGACATTCACACCTCACCATATTAAGTAGGTATTATTGTGGTCATTCAATTTGTGGAGACTCTGTGGTCACTCATTTTTGGCCAAGATGTCCAACATCTGTTTGATTCTGTGGCCAGCTGGCCTGGGATGTTAGGCAGGCCTGGTTTCCCTGTTTCTCCTGTGGTCATTCTAACCAGGCAGATGAGCAGACTGGGCACTGGTCTGTTGGTCCCCCAGAGACCCTTCCTAAACCCAGGCCGCCTTGGCAGACGTGGCTGCTCATGCTCTGTGATTCATTAGACCTCACACACTCCGCTGCTTTCCAAGAGACTAGGAAGGGAACAGCTGCTGTGCATCCCCAACCGTCTTTGCCCTGCCCTGAATGCTTCCAGGCAGGCTTCTGCTCCCAGAGCTACCGCAGCACTCACGACTCAGGGGTTTCCGGGGACTTGGTGGCATCTGCCTTATTCCTCAACCCACTCCTCTGAGTCATGCTCTCCCCGGCTGACTGTTATTACAACTTTCTCCATTGTGGCAATGATGAATGTTGTTTTCCATGTACTAGTCCCCAAACCCTCATCTCCTGTTAGGAGAGGAAGCCAGCCCCATTTGTAATCATCACAGTCTACATCACCAGGATATCACTGTCTTCCCCTTGCTGCTCTGAGCACCGCACTACTGAGGTCATCACTGACATCAAAGGGAATGAGCTTTCAGTGAGGCAAACCACTGGACTCTTGAGATGGGCTGTAACCCCATAGACAGACATATCTCAATCCCTTGCCATCCCAGACTCTGAGCAGAGCAAAGCAGGTTAGGATATTTGATAATGATGCCTTACATTTGCATTACACTCAGACTGTGCAAGATCATTCTACCCTTCATTACACTGACCCCACAACCACATGTGGGCAGGGCCAGCATCATCATTCTCACTTTGAAGATGCAGAAACTGAGATTTCAGGAGGAATGGGATGCGCTTGAAGCCACAGAGACATCCACAGAACATTGTCGGTAGAGGAGCTGACTTTTTGTATTCTCTGCACCCGTATGGTCCTGACCAATAGAAAGTACTCAATACATTGAGTTCATTGTCTAACAAGTGATGATGAGCAAGGATTCAAATTCAGGGCTTGCCATTCACAGCTTTGGTCTGTGAATTTTACTGCTGCACTACTGTGGCTCGAGCTCTTACAGCAATGGATAAAAAGGATCTGAAATCTGGCTGGCTAGGTTCAGAACACCTCTCCCTGTCTGCTGTGGTGTTGGATAGTTTATCTGGTCTCCCTGAGTTTCCTCACTTGTAGAATTGAAGCTAATAACAATAACTTAATTCACTGTGTTGTGTTAAATAGCAAAATGCATGCACAGTGCACAAAGTAACTGGCCAGTGTATCTAGAAAGGGCTAAATAGACATTAGCAGTAGTTGTTATTACTCAAAGAAAGGGACTAGGCCTTATACATCTTTGTAATCCACATCCAGAACAGTGATTGGCACACAAGTACAGACATTTGTGTAGCAAAAATGAAACTCTTGATGTGACTGGGAATGACTTCTCCTGGGCCTCAGTTCTCACACCAGTAAATTGTGAGGGTTGAAGCAGTTAAATCCCACAGTTCCTCCCAGATCTAAACTGTTCCATCAGTGGTTCTCTGTGGGGGTGACTATGCTCCCCACTAAACATGGTGGTCACTTTGTAATGTCTGGAGGAGAGGTTTTTGATTGTCACAATTTAGGGAGGTGCTATTAGTCTCTATTTGCATAGAGATCTGGGATGTTGGGAGAAAATATACAGGACATTCCTCCCCAAACAATTGTTCCACCGAAATAGATAATGTGAGAGTGAGAAACACTGATCGAACTCTATACAATAATGTGAGAGTGAGAAACACTGACCTAACTCTGTACAAATATGTAGAGTTCCTTGATTTCATGGGTAAGTGCCTTGTGTCTTTCAGCTTTCCAAGACACCCAGAGAAGCAGAGTTCCTCAGTGCAGTAGAGCTGGCTATTGATTGTCCCTTTAGCTGCCACCTCCCACCCTCACCACATCGATCATGTTGAAGTGGGGAGTCTGGGCCAGGCATCTTTAATTTAAATTTGGAATCATTCCTGCTAATCATTAAATTTCAACATGGCTCTCCCAAGGCTAGAGGAAAACATCTCTGTATCCGATATTCATAAAGCCTGAGACAAAGCCCCTGTCCATGTCAGGGCAGCGCCAGGCAAAACTGTACCTCATTGGATTTTCCCTAGCATAATCCTGATCCCTCTGTCCCGCCTCAATGCAGTCCTCCAGACAGCAGCCCAAACCATCTGGTGGTGGAGAAGTTGCATTGGGAAGAGCATGCACTGGCAAGCCAGGTGGACCCTGGTGACTATACTAGCCTCTAGTGTAGGGAAGTTCCTGGCCTGTTCACATCATGAGGTCACAGTCTTGTTTATACCAACTGTGGAGGGACACCTGACTCTGAAGATATGAGCACTGCATGTCCTGGGCTCATCTGCCTGAGACATCAAACAAGATTTCTCTTGCAAGATTCTTTTACCTTAAGTTTTGCTTTGTAACACCAAGCCTCAAACATCTGCTGAAAGGCTTTGGGCTTTCTGGAAAGAGTATAAATGAGAGAGAAGAGATGTGAGATCCAGTTTAGACCACATCAGCTTTTCTCTTCGTCTGTTTCAGTTTCTCATCTTTTAACTGAGAATTCACTTGGTGGTTATGAGCATAGGGAGGTAAAGAGGAGAAAAGCTTTTGCAAGCCCCTATGACTAGTAGGTCATGCTGCCTTCCTGCCTACTCCCAGGGAAATGAGCACTGCTGTGCAGAATGTACCAAATCCCTCTGGCACCTTTCCTCTCACACTCATGGATAGTCTCAGCCTACCTTTCAAAGTGATCTCTGATTCTGATCCCTGCCAGGACATGCATGATTCTTCACTGCACCCACCCAGTCACGCAGGGGATCAGCCTCCCTGGTCAGCCAGACTGGGTGGGGAAGGAATGTTGAACATATTACTCAGAAAAAATAGCTCATGAGGTTAGGCTAATGCCTAGAAGATGGCCACACAGACAAGGCCAGCAGCAGCCCTGCCCATGGATGGGAGGCCCTACCATTTGCGATGGTCTCTGGGAAGGGGAGGTCATGCAGATGAAGGCTTGACACCAGAAGACAGTCTTCCAAAACAGTGGGTACCCAGACCCTTGATGTTCCTGATTTATGGGAACTATAACAAAAGGTGCTGGTGTCTGGAACCTGCCTATCTAGCCCAGAGAAACATTTCAAAGCAAAAAGTGGATGTGAGCTTCGGTACGGAGATAGCATTCTTCCTGATGTCAAAATGTCATTCCTACTAGAATTTCAGGAGATTGTATTTCTTCTAAGCATAACTGAATACAGATAGGTCAGTAGGGAACAGTGGGGAGGAGACTTCCAAGAAATCACTAAGAAGGTCATGCAGTCTTATTGGAAAAGCAATAGGCAGGACTCTCCACTATATACTGTAAAGATGAAAGATGGGTCATTGTTCAGATGGGAACCTCTGCAAAGGTATTTTATTATAAAGAAATCAAATCTAAGCACAGCTGCAAATCAGTTAAGTTTTTCTTGTATACAAGCCACAAAAGATGCTTCATCCTTGTTGATTATAAAGTAATTAAATCTATGGATCCCCAAAACTGGGAATTTAGGATGGTATTTATTATTATGAAATTAGTGGGAGAAAAACCAGGCAAAGAGACACTGCTACTCAAGTTTGCTTTCCAGTGTCTCTCCTCTTTAGAGGACTGACAGATTGCTGAGTAAGTGAGATCCTTAGAAAGCTGAGAGGATTTGGTTGTCACAGGCAGGTGTGACACCAAGGTTGTGGATGCTTTTGAGGTTCAAGGACAAAGCTCGTTTACAATGACCACTGAGATGATATTGGCATGGTATCCTTAGTTCTCTTCTGAGGTTCCACATTCTCATAAAACCTGCTAGGGTGGACACATTTTTTTCTTTTCCATTCCTGCCCAAGTTCTGCTGGTAAAACCGAGCTTCCAGCATATTAAATTATTTTAATTTCAGGCATTTGACATTCTTTTTAGCTGCTTTTTACTTGGCTCCATCTGGACTTTGGGAAATGAATATTTTTAACAGCCACATATTAAATGCCACTCTGACAGCTGGGCCTCTGGCCTTTGGAAGGACCACTAGCCAAGGGGGTCAGGGAGACCCACAGATGAATGCCAGAGACACTACCCAGGAAATATTAGTAGTAATGGTTCAAGCTGGACCTACCGAGCTTGATAACTGTGAGTTTTAAGTAGATGTCACAAAGCCTGGAAATTAGTGTGAAGAAGCCAAATCACCCTTGTAAAATCAATTTTGGACACAGGAAAAGACTTACCCATGCTTCCCTGGCGTGGGTACCAGGAGAATCTCTCTTCCAGCCTCATTGTGGGGTAGCAGCTGGGCGATGTACCTCCCAGAGGGCTGCAGGTGCCTGTGCACAGAGACAGCCAGTGTACAGTACTCACTACTGCTCCTCATCCACGGGCTGAGAATGGTGTGTTTCGAGTCCGCTGAGGTGTTCAGGAGGAGGAAGGAGCCTGGTAAGAAACAGGAAAAGCGAATCTTCAGATGTGTTGAGGCAAGATGACCACCAGTAGTCCTGTAGCAGGATTTAAGAGACCAACTGCATCAAGGGGGAGATGCTGGAGGCCTTTCTCACATTCTTTGACACCTCCAGTCCCCCCTGTTAGCTTTCCTTTGGAAACTATGCTTGATGCAGATAGATGGTTGGGGACATGGGCTTTCTAACCAGTCAGGTTAAGGGTCTAACTTTAGCTCCCCTACTTGCTAGCTCTGTTTTTGAGCTTCAAGTTTTTCATCTGTGAAACAAGAATAAAAACATTTATTTCAAAGGACTCTTATTCCTTTGCTTATTAGCTAGGTGATCTTGGGTGCAGCATGAACTTTTTTAGGTTTCACTTGTTTTGTTTATAAAGTGGGATGGGCAGGGTTGGCTGAATTCAGTAATCTCTCAAGATCCATTTCAGTTCTTGGGTTGATGAATCATGTGAATTTGCAGCTGGTCTCCACAAAAAAGCCCTACAAATCCCCCCTGGTGCGGTGCTTGTAGCCAAGTTTTCCTCTGGGACATGCCAACCCTGATTCCAGTAGCACAAGCCAAATGACCTACAAGAAACCTACATTCGGGGAGCTTACTGTCAGCATAAAAGTACAGCACCATTTTATTGTTCCAGGCATCTCTCTGATGCATTAATTTTATTTGCAGCACTTCTCATCGAGGTTTTGGACAAGTAGATGCTGCTGTTTTTTCTTGGAAACCTACTGCAACATGATCCTCAACTTCCCCCGTGAGAACCAGCTAGTAAGTGCTCAGCTTTCTCAAACACCCTCCTGTTCTTACACTCAAACACCTGCCATTCAATCTGCAGATAACTCAGTTATTCAGTTATGCAAATAATTTAGCAGTCTGCGGTAAAGAATGGTGCAGATTGAAGTTAGGGATTCCTACCAGAAAAGCATTTTCCATGGAGAAGTCATTGGATTAGGAGTTAGAGGTAACTCTCAGTAGATGATGTACATTTTATCCCTAACTTATAGTGTGTAGGGGGATGTTCTTGCCGTGGGAACAGAGGAAAAAGTATGGAGTTAGAATCATAGACCCAGAATTGGAAAGGAGATCAAATACAATCCCTTGCTTTTCTAGCAGTAATTTATCAAAAGTTGTAGTTTGAAAGTTAAGTCCAGATGCCAGGCTCTGGAATTCTAATCAGTGCTTTTTTCTTTGTATCTTCTTCATCATTAACAGTGTCTTTTAGCTTAAAATATGACCAGGGTACCTTGTGTCCAGAATACATAGTTCAGACAGCCAAGGAGAAGAAGAAGCAGATGGATATTTTACCAAATCCATCTATGCACTTCCTTCCTTCCTTATCCCTTTCTTCTCTCAAATTCTTTTTATTGAATGTCTGTTTTGAGCAGCCGTCCAATCATAGGCTTTGTCCTGGGGACACAGACATGAACTACACACATTCTGGCCCTCAAGGAGGTTGTGAAGTCATAACACACAAAAAGTGCTTTGAGAGACTCCAGGAAAGAAACAGGTGACTTTAAGTCTGGGCAGAAAGATTCAAGAAAAAAGACTCTCAAACTAGGTCTTACAAAGGGAGAGGAACAACGATATTGGAAGAACCAGCATGCACAAGTCAATGGGAAGAGGGCTTAAGACATAAAGGTAGAAAATGTTGGGTTGTAGAGTGGGATATGTGGGAGATTTGGAAATTACAAAGGGTAGGATGGCAGATGGTAGGATCAGAACATAAAGAACATAACCCCTGGATTAAGATTCCTTACTTTACTTTGTGGGTAATAAGGAGCTAGATATTTTGAGCAGATGCATGACATCATCAGAATGGGACTTCCAGAAGACTGATCTGATATGGGGAGGAGAAGCCAACTTCATCCTACATCACCACATTTGGACAAGGTGACTAAATACAAATTTGATGTCTTCAATGTGTGTCCACTGTAAACACAGGTGTTATGTTAGAAAACCTTCTTTGGGAATGATTGGGGTTTCCAATTTTAGGTTAGTGTGTATCTACCCAGAGTAGCTGGAAGACCTGGAAGTATATCCAGTGATATAGTCTTGTCCCAGACTCTTTAAGAGTATAGTTTGAGATTAGAATGAATTTACAAATAAGTGAACAATAACTGTGCCCTGGTCTGAGCCCTTCCGCTGATGTTTCCAAGTTGGTAGAAAATTGGGTTGAAAGCAGTGGTTTCTCTAGCTACTGAAAGAAAGAACATGGGAAAAATGAAGATGCTGTCTCATTTCTTCTCAGAAAGAGTATAAGTATGCCTGTATGTGCTCACAGCACACACTGGAACCTCAAAAACCAAGCTGAAGGTGATGTGGTGTCAGGTCTGAGGCCTCATCCTATGTCAGTGGCCCTCCTTCCTAGGTGTGGGAACCCATGTAAATTCTGTCCCTGTGACTCAGTAAAGCAGTACCTCAATAAAGGGACTCTTTCAAAGCTGACTAGAAGATGGATTATGTTTCCAGTTCTAATATGTGAGATGATGTTTATATGAATTTTATTTTGTGCAACTGGACTATCAATAAGAGACTGAGCTAAAGTATTTTCACTCTCAATGAAATTCTATAGTAGAGAGCTATCTTTTTATCAGCAGTTTTTCCCCACAAAAAAAGGAAAAAAATAAATTTCATAAGCTCCTTAGGATATTGTCAGTATAAATCTTTTAAAGTCAGCGAGGACATCTCTCTCCTCTCCCTCTTTTCCGGTTCCTGTTTATTTTGCACAGAATAGCTTGGAGCTATGCAGAGGCTCCTGGGGTTCCTTCTAATTAAGAAGGATGGACTAGTGGCACACAGACCTTCACCCACTGTGGCCATGAGGGAATGGGGAAGCAGATCAAAGAGCCCTGCTCACACAGTGCAAGGATCCTGTTTCCCTTAGTACTGGGCTATATTGATGCGCTCAATGATTAAGTATGAAATAGGTATGATTTTTACTCTGCTCACCAGTACAGAAATGCTCTGCTCTCCTCTCAACCAGCAGGGTGCAAACTCTGAGCCAGATACCTAGAGATTCTAAGCCCAGAGATATTCTTTTAAATCTAGGCTCAGTTTCTGCCCAGGTATAGGTCCTAAACAAATTAATAAATTATTATATTTTCATTTGCTCAAATTTAACATGAGCATAGTATACTTTACATGGATGCTGTGAAAGTTAAAATAAATAACATGATCCAAGTGCTCAAGACAGTGCCCACAGTAGGTAGGTGACAAATATTAGTGTTGTAGTCTGTGTAGTGGATTGACAACTGGTGGTCAACTTATAACCCCCAGCTGAACCGAGTAAGCATGGGGCTGGGTGTAGGAGGCCCTCCTGGGGATTGTCGCCAGCAGCATAAGAGCCAGAACTAGAGAAGGAAAAGTTAGGCTATTGGAACATGAGAGAGGCAGTTGGGAGCTGGTAGATGCTGTAAGGAGCTGTTGGTTGTTTTGGAGGAGCTCGTCATGCTGGCTTTCCTGATGAACGTGGCTGTTTTCATCCTTTGAGAAGCTCGGGATCTCTTTGGCACTCAGAATGGCTTTGGTTCACCTTGGGGGAGCGCTGGCCCTCACTTTGAGCATCACTTCCTGGCTCTGGAGGGGAAGACAGTGCCCTGCTGATCTTCTGGAGAAGCTTGCTGTGTTGGCTTCCCTGATGGGAACTCGGCCATCTTGATCATCAGAGGAGCTTGGAACCTCACTGTTGCTGAAGGTGGCTGTGGTACCTTTCGGGGGAGCTCTGGTTCTTCTGAGCATCGCTTCCTGGCTCCAGTGCAGATCTCTCAGCCTGTTAGCACAGATCCTTCATCCTGCTGGCACAGACTTTCTAGCTTCCACCACCGGCCTTTCGGCCTTCCCAGCACAGATCCATGAAACAGGCCTGCATGAGATATTGTTATGGGCTCTGGGCTTCCAGTTGGACTTGTGAAAGGCATTGTTATGAGCTCTAGGTCTTAAGTTGGACTCATGCAGGACATTATCATTGGATCCAGGCCCTCAGCTGGATTCCTGGTCTATAGTGTGTGGACAGATCTCCAGCACTCGCTTGTGTATCATTCTTTGGGTTACTATTATAAATAATCATATAAAATATGTGTCCTCTATTATATTATTGTTCCCCCTTGCACAATATCCCTCCAAATCATGACAGTTTGGAACTTCTTTGATCTAACACTAAACTTGGAGTTAGAATGGCTGAATTTCAGCGCTACTTCTGCCACTACCAAGCTTTTTTTGTTTATAAAATGGAAGATTGGATAGAGTTTCTCTGAGGATTCTCACAGCTCCACACTGTCAGTAATTTTATCTGCCTGACTGGAATATTATTATCTAAAGGAGCAGAGTTAAGTCCCCAAGCTCTCAAGTCTTAAACATTTCTTCTCCTAATTCACCTCTCTGAGGGCCATGTACCAACAGTTTCAATCAATTGGCCAAATATACCATGGACTTTACCTGCTGAGTTGTAAACTATGATTCCCTGCCCTGCCTCCCTCTCTCCCAGTTTACACAAAGAAATCCCCAGGAAGGGTTCTAGTCCTGGCCCCACTTGCTTCTACAGATGCTTCTCCTATAGGTACATAGTACCATGTCTAACTCTTCTAACTGTATCTACCACATTCCAGGTACTCAAGGATCTTAAAAACCAAAGTAATACACATATACATTATTAGGCAAGAAACCAAATAACGCAGAACAGCTTATAGTAACAATTTTTAGAAAGCCATTTCCAAACCCTGTCCCTTCCAACCAAATCCTACACCCAGAAAAGAACATTTTTAAGGACTTTAATTTTTTAAGGGGTTACCTTCCTAATTCTAACTATTATGATCACAGTGTTATGTGTGGGTATAACTGTAGACTTTTTATACTGACAGTACAATAAGAAAAATAATACTACCCCTTGTAATTCTGACTTTAAAACCTTCTTGAGTTTTAAATCACCTTAACTTTTTTATTGCTTACCTTTTCAAACTTACATGAGACATTTATTGCTTGCTCTGTAAGCGTCAGACAGTATTGCTTGAACCTTCACTATAAGATGGGCTATTAGTTGTCCTGCCCTTCCTTGTACTTGTCCTCTGCCACATCCAACCTCCCAAGTCAGCTGTACTTACTCTTTACCTTGTAAATGTTGTAAAAGAATGATTAAGCCTTTTGTGTTCTGTTTACAGGTTGATGCTAAACATTGAAAATCAATAAACAGAACTTTTACACTGATGACTATATATTTTTTCACTACAGTGAATAAGGGTTATATTTATAATCTTCTCTACGGGTTCAGTAATACATCCCACTCCACAGAGACTGTTTCCAGCATGAGTAGGATGAAATTTCTCTCTCTCTCTCTATCCCTCTCTCTCCTCTTACTTGTCAAAATTGTGGCACATTTTAATTTGCCTTATATTTGAATCAGGACTTTTTTATACAGTAAACTCCCCCCCGAATTTTTAATTGCTTTCTCCTTTCATTTATTTTATGTCTGCCTTCTTTACTATATCACTAACACTTCTGTATACTCCTTGAAAGTCATCCTTCTCAAAGATACTGATTTTGTCTTCTAATTTGTACCACTTACCTTCTAGGCCCTTAGCATAGCCATTATGCTGAATTTCTTTTCACTGAGACTCATGTTAATCTCACCATCCTCAGGAAGCTTTCTCAGAGGGAAATTTCTGTGTGAATCTTTGAATAATTGACATGTGTATTTCCCCTTCACACTTCATTAGTAGCTTTTCTGGCTATGATTTCTATCCTGGAAATTTTGCCTCAGAAATGTGGAGACTTAGCTTCAATGTTTTCTAGTATCAGTGTTACTGAGGAAAAGTCTGATGCTGGTTTTAGCTGTAATTTCTTTGTGATGGATCTCTTTTTTGTCTTTGGGAGCTTTCAGAATCTTTCTTTAACTCTGAAGTTCTAAAATGTCCATACAATGTATCTAAGTATGGATCTATATAAGAATATATTGATACCATCTAATGGGCTCTTTTCATCAGAAAACATCTCTTTCATCTCTGGCAAATCTTATTCTATTGTTTCTCTGATAATTTATTTCCCTAACAGTCTCAGTCTCCAATCTTTTCAAAGAGATGTATTTGTAAACTTCTGTTATCGGATTTGGTTTTGTTTTTTACCTCCATCTTTCTTGTTCATGTTGCTGTGTTATTCATATGTTGAGTAATTCAGATCAGCCCCTTATACTTAAACAGCAAGACTCAAAGGAAGTGTGTCTACATGTCCTTGTTCTTTATGGCAGAATTTGCCCGATGGCAAGTGTCAGAGGCAGGTTATCTTGCAGTTGCTTGCTTCCCAATGAAGGATATGTCACTCTGAGCATGAACACCCGCTGGAGCCCTAACTCTTCCACTCCATTTGAGCTTTTAAAGAGCTCCCTTTTTATTCATTCTATGTGTAAGCATACTGCTACACCTTGCTCTGGAAAAAATAAGACTGAAAAGGGGCTAGAGGCCATCTGGGTTAACCACAGAAAAATGTTCATTCTTCCTCTTTACCCACATCCCTCCTTCCAGGGGACCCCTCCCCTGAGCTTGCAACAGACGGCCTCCCTCTTCTGCTCTGTACCCCCATTGTATTTTGGGGCTATGTTTACTTTATATCCTCCATTCACAGCTTCTATTCTGTCACCTTTTGTGCGCAAACAATCTTTCATGCCTTTTCTCTTGTTCTGTTTGCTGTTTGGAATTTATTCCTCCACAGAATTCTTTAATATAACTTTAGTGGGATCTCAGGAGAGAATGAGACAAATGTGTGCTCAATCTACCTTTCTGAACCAGAAACCTCATAATCATATTCTTTGAGTGAGAACATGAATAAACAAACTGAATTTCCATCTCAGTCAATCAAACATGATTCTAGCTTCCCTGGCTAATTGTCCTTAATGCAACAAACTGTTAAATCATTATTATAAGCTATGACTCATTCAGTAGATCACAATGTCATTCATGTTAGATAGGAACTAACAAACAGCAGAGGCTTCATGGGTGGGAATGTGGACGGAAGGGCAGTGTCATGCTTAGCATGGCATACTGACATATGCCCCTAGACCCAGAATCGGGGGATAATTCCATGCGAGTAACAGGGAATAATTAGTGCCAGCTCCCAGAGAATCTTCCACAGAATGCCAATCCCATGAGGTCTTAATAGGTATTATGAGAAAGCTCTGTGCTCAATGTATTTGAGGATTCATAAGTTCAACAAAACTAAGCAGGTACTTTTGCTAAAGGACTTCTCAGAGTCTTAAAACATCCATAAGAGTTGTGACTCTTCACGGGTGGAATATAAAATGAACCAATGCCCAAACTCCTGTGAGCAGAGAACATTTTTGCCATTGTATATAACATACTCTGCTCTGAAACATGCTTTCCAAGCCCTTCTCAGCTCTGCTTCCACCTCAGAAAATATTTGTAAAAAGTAAGAAAGGATCGCCAGGCATGGTGGCACATGCCGTAATCCCAGCACACAGGAAGCTGAGGCAGGAAGATTGTTGCAAGTTTGAGACCAGCTTGGGTTGTATAGTGAGTTCAAGGCCAGCCTGAACTGCAGAGTGAGACTGTGTTTCAAAGAAAAGAAAGAAAGGAAAAAAATCATGGGGGGTTGAGAAGGTAAAGCAAAGAAGAATAATATATCTGTATCTATATCTAAAAATCTATATATCTTTACCTATATGATACATTCTTATCTATATCAGCTGTTGTGTCACCTGTGCTTATCCGACTTTCAAATCATCCTCTCATTAAGACTCAAGCTCCTTGTGACAGAATTATGCTTTTGCAGAGACTTCTTTGAATTGCTGTACTGGTCTGTCTACCCGAAGAGATTTAAAAATGTTACAATCTATATCTGACTTGGAGAATGTGTTAGGTAAAAATAAATATGGTGGTCACATAATTGAATCACTTTTTGTACTGGGGAGAAAGCAACACAAGAGGAAATTCAGGACTTGCCCAAGGTCACACTGCATACTAGTGGTTGATTGGAGATTTGAGATTCCTCATCCAGGAGAATATCTGTATCTGCCTGTCCATGACAGAAATCCATCATGATGCTTTCAGTCAAATGCCCTGTAGTTTGGACCCCAGTTGCCCTCAGAGATCACTTTCCTTTCTCTGTATTCTCACAAGACCGAAGATCAGGCACAGCAGATGATTTCAAGCTCTGCTATCCCATTGTTCCCAGATACAGTCCTAGCCAGGTGGGGTCCAGATAGGTGAGTCTTTCTTTTGAAATCACTCTCAGCGACCCACAATGGTTGTGCTGCATTTGAGGTTCTTTTCCGTTCATGTGGCCGTATGAATTGACAAAAATCAAGTTGGAATAATGGAAGAGTCCCCTTATTGTTTATTTTTCAAGTTCAAACTCTACTTCCCTGTGTAGTCTCAACTCAAGTCTTAGGTTTTCATGCAGAATTTTGAAATTAAGAAGGAATAGGTGAGATTGTCTTCTTTGGCATGTTTGACCTGGCAGAATAAGAGGAATACAGAATGTCTACAATCTAGGGGCCGTGGGAAATCATTTGGTCTGACCTTTCACCTTGCAGGCAAGGAAACTCAGCCCAGTGGGGTGAAGAAATGTGCTTGGCTCCCACAGTGAGCAGCTGAGCTCTGTTAGAGCTGGGCCCCTGTGGATTTCTACTGTCTTACTCTGTCTTCACGTGAAATATTTGGAATTAGCTCTGCTACCTTCCACCGCAAGGACTTAAGTGTGTTGCTTTTCTGAATCTTCATTTGGAAGCACTTTGAAGAGAAATGACATCAGTTTCTGAGATCAAATGATTAGAAAAACCAAATGTGTTCATTAAAGGAAGGAAAGAAAGTAAAGGGAGTTTTCTTGACAGTGATATTAATCTTAACACAGTAAGTTCTGTTGTGGCCTAGAAGTATTGCTATGTTTGCACATTTAGTGAACTTCTGTAAACTCACAATGCAAAATAACTTCTTAGGTTAAATGTAGCTATGACAAAAGTTCCCTAGAAATGAAAAGATATACTTATACTTTTGTATATAGTGATATATGCATTTTTGTATGCCTATATATAGGTAGATGGATGTACATACACATATATACATATGCACACACATATACAGATGTATATCTATGTATAGAAATATGTTTTATTTATCTCTTATATCTCTCACCCTGTTATAAAGAATAAACCCTTTTTAGTGGAGGCATATACATACATTTTTTTTAAAGCAACAGACTTTCATTTAGGAAATAGCGGGAAATCCAATAATCTCTACATTCTGAATATGTGTCTTGGGATATCAGAAAAAAGATAATAAAAAGCAAAGCAGATAAATAGGAGGAAACAGAAGCTAAAGTGCTGAGCAGCCTCTTTTCCCCTAACAGCTCATTTTGGTAATCCTCAAGGAAAATGGAAAGGCACTTGATTTGACGGGAGGGAGAAAAGAGAACCAAATGAAACAATTGATTTAATTCAGTGAGAAACAGGAGGAAAGAGAGATTAAAAAAATCTGCTGTAGGAGAAATAAGGAAGGGAGGGAGGTAGGGGACAGAGTGTCTTCCATGGAATAAAATCCACTTTGGAGAGAAAGGGGCACAAAATCGAGTTCTCCCTTTTCCACTTAGATTCTTTACTCTGGGAATCAGATTGCTCATTTTTTGCTGTAGTCCCAGATGTCAGAGTATAAAAATTTTCCATGTTGTTAAAGTTTTACTGAGATGTAGAAGGATTTACTACTTCTTCTGGCATTTCATTGATTTTTTTAATTAAAAATTTTAAAAAGCAGTGTTTTTCATCCATTTCCTCGCAGGAGTCCCACAGAATCCTAGACAGAATAGCAAGTTCTGATGTTCCACGTGCTATGGCTTAGACACCCGACTGCTGAAGAAGGAGCAAGAGCCTGTCACAACTGCCTGGATGTCCTAAACTGAGTCAAAGGAGTTACATTTCAGTCATTTGGACTTTGGATGCGAAGGGTCTGGGGATTTAGCTCAGCGGCACGGCGCCTGCCTGGCAAGTGCGAGGTCGTGAGTTCGATTCCCAATACCGGAAAAAAAGCACCCCCCCCAAAAAAATAGAGGGCGCAAATGGACTTTGGATAAGAACAAGAAGTCCCATGGTACCAGGACCTGTAAATAAATGGATGAGCACACACTGTAGCGTCTGTATGAGCTTGCCTTTCTGTTGGATGACACTTGCCAGCAGCATTCACCATACTGTTTGATCACACTCCCTAAAGACACACAATCAAAGAGGACTTCCAGAACTGTTTCAGCAAATGGCAAGGATAATGGGACAAATGTGTTCAAGGTGAAGGGTGGTAGGTTGAGGAGAATTAATAGCAATGTGTAATGAATTTTAAAAGTTTAAACACTATATAATTCAATCATACCTCATAGTTTGCCCAGCCCCCATAAAAATCTATACATAATAGCTACAACTTCTTATTAAACACAACTGAGTTTTTTTACTCTTTTGTTTTGAAAACTTTTCAATGGCTTCCCACAGAGCACAGATGAAAATCTAAATGCTTACTATGATCTGCCAGAAAGGTCAAAGGGAAATTGACCAGTAGCAGATTCCACAGTTTGGCTCATCAGGCTCCTAGATCAACTTCCTGCTTTCCTGCCTTTCTCTTTTATTGAGATGGGAAGTTTTAAAAAGTGACTTGATTTAACCAGCTTTCCTTGCAGGTTACCATGTGATGCAGTTTGGGGCAGCCGAAAGCAACCAGAATTGTACTCCTATTATTGTCAGATTAAGCAAATAAAAATATAGTGTAAATGTTCAGTGTGAATTTCAGGGATATAATCTTTAGTAAAAATATGTCCAATAGATGAGATGAAAGGGAAAGAAATTGCTCAAAGGAAGGAACAACTGGGATGAGGGAAAGAAGTAAAAAGAAAGAAGGAAGGCAATATATATATATATATATATATATATATATATGAATAGCTGGGATAACTGTACTGCTGATATCTGATGGTATATCGAAAGGAACAGTTAACGCTTAAAATTTTTTATATTTTGACCAGTTTTGCATGCTTTTATCTGAGCAACTGATTTGAGACAACAATATGCAATGGAAGAACCATTGGTGAATTCCCACCACCTTGTCTAGTGAAACTGTATTGTCGCTAATGCTTTATTTAATAATTATTTTTTTATTCTTTTTAATGGTTTGAAAAATCATCCATTCTTACATCTGGTAACCTGAGCAATGTAGTTGAAGATAACAGTATCCAATATAACAACCACTGTTAATTCCTATCATTTTGTTTTGAAACCCTGTATCACTTTTAACGTTCTCGCTTTGTTTTGTTTATGTCTGTGATGTTGGTATGCTGCTATTGTTCTTTTTCTTTTTACTACTTTCTTTAAAATAAGAAAAAGTCATATTCTATAAAGTAGTGTTCCTTCAATTGAGAAAATTATTTGTCATTTATCTGAAATTCACATTTAACTGCACCTCCTATGTTTTCTGTTAAGTTTGTAATTTTGTGCACTGGAGATTTTCAGGAAAAACTGTTTGCTTCTTCAACCCTGGAACATGGACATAATAATGCCTGGAGGTGTGCTGGCTGTCCTGTGATCATGAAGTGAAGGGTGTGAGCACATGGACTAGAAACACAGCAAGAGTGGACTCACTGATGATGTCACGGGACAGCTACATGAGTGTTGAATTGCATCTCTCTGGTGTTCTTGCTGTGGGAAAACAAACACCCATGATACTTATCCAGCTAAGACATTGGAGAGAGAGCTTCTGCTGTTTTCTAGCTGCTGATCAGTGCAGGAATCTTGTCATTTGGGGCTAGCAGACTGGTGCCTAGCATAACACCAGGGTCAGTGTTTCTTCAATAAGCATTTGCTGAATGGATAAAGAACATTTTTTTAAAAAGTGAGTAATTCATTTATTTCCTGTGGTGTATTTAAAATAGTGCCAAACTTCTTATTTATAATTGGGAGGATGATTTTCTTTCTTTAACTGACTGTTGGCTACAGAAAGGTTATTATTTGTAATGTAAAATAAATCAATTTTTAAACTGCCTGGAAGTTTGGACTTTTAAGATCAGTGTTTTTCAGATTGTAGTTTGTAACCCATTAGTGGGCCATGAAATCAATTTAGTGGTTCGTGATCAGCATTAAATAAAAAAGAGGAGGAGGAGACTAGCAGGAGGAAGACATAGATGAAATTTTAAGATACACTTATTATAACTCTCCTTTGGGGAATACTGGCTGCTGATGTATATGAACACACACAGGTTTATGCGTTCTGTGTTGTGTAAAATATATTCCTTACTGTGGAGCACTTTAAAGAAAAATTGCAAGCCAGTCTCAAAATAAGCACTGTTTATATTTCAAAGGTGCATATGTGGAAATTATACTGGCCCAGCACTGGTCCCTCAGCTACCACTCAGTAGCTAAGCAACTTTGGAAAGAGATGTGATGCATTTGGATAGTATTTTATGATTTATAAAACTGTCACATGCAATCTTCCAACAACCCAGTGACACAAACGCCCCGCCCCCAGCTGTAGCTGCAGCAGGGACTAGCCCCTCGGGGTTGCTTCATACTTGAAACTTAGCTGATGCAAACAAGGAACTGAATTCTTTATTTTATTTAATTTTAAGTAATTTACATTTAAAAATGGATACTTGATTTGATTATTGAAAAAACATGTTTGGAACTTGGTATGTGAATCTAATTTTTCAAATATAAATTTTATGAAATATTGATCAAGTATTTTGGTGGAAAATTAAGATTCCAAACTGAAATGTGTTGTCAGTGTAAAATATATATTGGATTTCGGAGATTTAGGACCAAAAAAAAAAAAAAAAGAGTATACAGAATTTTATTTGTAATTTTTACATTGATTACATGTCAAAATGATATTAGATATACTGGATTAAACAAAAATATCCTTAAGATTAAGTTCACCTGTTTCTTTTTGCTTCTGTAATGTGGTTCCGTAAAAATTCAAAATGAAATTTTGGCTCATGTTATATTTCTATTAGACGTAATTGCTTTAAGGACTAAGTATCTTGCCCTAGGCCACTGGAAAAGCAAGTGGTGTCATCGTTATTATAATCCAGGTCACCTGACTCCAAGTCCATGACTCTTCCCACTAAATTAGAATTCACATCTACCTAGGTCTCATTTTATTTGTAGAAACAGTGAAGCTGAGTGTGGTGGGGAGCACACCTGTGATCCTAACACTCAGGAGGCTGAACCGGGATGATCGGCACAAGTATGAGACCAGCCTGGGCTACACAGTGAGTTCAAGGCCCGCCTGGACTACATAATAAGGGAACCACAGGATGATCATGTTAATGATGGCTAACATTTACCGAGTACCATCTGTGTCCTGGACACTGTGTTAACATTTTACAAGTTTAAGGCATTTGATTATTAGGCCCACTTTTTAGATGGGAGAAAAAAAAAAAAAAACAGGCTCAAAAATAACTAAGTTGCCTATCAGCTGAAGGTGGTTCTGAGGGTCCCAGAGCCTAGGAGGTCCCCGCAGCTGAATGACGGTTCAGACTTTCCCTAGACTGTGGCCCTTCCAAAAGCAATGGCCTGTGGGAGGCAGTGTGCAGCTGTGTGTCCAGCCTCCTGCTGGATTCCTTTCCTTTAGGAAATAAGTGCTGCCTGATCTTGCTGCTGATTCCAACACCATATGCAGAAATCTAAGCTCCCCAGTCTTTGGATATATAAATAAGGCTCGAGAGGATGACTCTGTAGCTGAAAATTTTTTCACCCAGAACATGAAAATATGGGCTTCATTATTATCAGTACTTATTTAAATATCTACTTGTAATGTGAAACTAAATTTCAATAACAGTCTTACAGTATAGGGACAAATCACACTTTCATAGAAAAATGATTTTATTTTAGTTATAAACATGGTTTATATTCATGAAATACAATTTAGAAAAAAATGTAAGAGAGTAAAGCTCTTCATAGTACCAACACTCAAACTTTCTATTTTATTTGGTCCTTATGCATGGGATTTTTAAAAATTTATAATTCTACTAAGCATACTTTCTCTTGCTCTTTCAACTTTATATCATAGACATTTTCTATGTTTTTATGCCTGATTTGCAAACATATTCATAAATACTCATAATATTCCAATAAGTAGACATCACATTTAAGCTATTTAGTTTAGATAATTACATTATTTCCAATTTTTTGCTACTGTAGATAAAGTTGTTTTCCTGTGTCTGTGAATATTTCATTAATTCTGAAGGCTTAGTACACCTAGATGAAAAACTACTAGGCACAGTTTATCTTTACAATCTAATTTAACTCTTAATAATCAATGGGTTTGAGATTATTATCATCTTCTTTGTACCAATGAAACAAGACTAAGGGTTAGGTGACTTCTCAAGGGCACACAGCTAGTGACTAAGTAAGAAAAGGAATCAAGGCATAGACTTAGGGGTCTGTCTTCAGAGCTGCACCCTTGACCACCATGCTGTATAAATACCTTTGTGTTCATAGTCTCCCATTAGAAAAGGTAGCTACAATTCAGCATGGACAGTGTGACCCCAGTTTAATGAACTATAATAAATAGACAAACATGCCTATAGAACAGAAAACACTTGAAGGGATTCACCAAAATGTCAAATTAGTAACTCTGGGTGGTAGAATTTTTTAAAAAAATATTTTTTGATGTTTCCCAGATATGTGTTGCTTTAAAATCTTTTTTCATTGTAATAAGATAAACATAAATTTATCATTTTAACTATTGTAAGTGCAAAATCTAGTGGCAATTACTATATTCATAATTGTGTGCCACAGTGATAACCAATCCAATGGTAGAACTTCCTCATCATCCTCAAAAGTGTCCCTATGCCCATTAAATAATACCTCCTTCTAACCCTCCCCGCAGCTCCTGGTAACAGCTGCTGTATTTTCTGTTTTTATGAGTTTGTCTATTCCAGATATCTTGTGTAGGTGGAATCTTACAATATTTGCTCTTTTGTGTCTCACTTATGTCACTTAGCATATTTTTCAAAGTTCATTCATTTTGTAGCATGTATCGGAATTTCATTTTTTAAGGCCAAATACTATTATTCTATGGTATGTAAATACCATATTTTGTTTATCCATTCATGTTTTGGTTGATATCTAGGTTGTTTTTACCTTTTGACTGCTGTAAAAAATGTTGCCAGTAATGTTAGTATACAAGTGTGTTTGGGTCTCTCTTTTCAACACTTTGGAGTATATGTGTAAGTGTGGAATGGCTCGATCACATGGTAATCCTGTGTTTAATGAGTTGCTGCCCAGCTGTTTTCTACAGCAGCTGTATCGTTTTACCTTCCCACCAGCAAAGTATAAGAATTCCAGTTTCTTTATGTGAATCTCTACCAACATTAGCCACCTTACATTTATAAAAAGAAAGTCATCTTAATGGGTGTAAAATTGCACCCGTTGTCGTTCTTACACGCATTTCCCTAATGATTAGTCTGTTGATCATCTTTTCTCGTGCTTGGTGGCCATTTGTATATCTTTATTGTTGAATTATCTGCTTAATGCTTTGCCCAGCTTTAAGTTGGGTTGCTTATGCACCTGTTACTTTTTAAATTTTTAAGTACTGGGGTTTAAACTAGGGCCTTTACACTGAGATACATCATCCACGCTTTTTATTTTATTTTTAAATTTTTGAGACAGAATCTCACTAAGTTGCCCAGACTGGTCTCACAGGTATGATCTTCTTGCCTCAGCTTCTCAGAGTGCTGAGATTACAGGTATGGACCACCATGCCAGCTTTATACTACTTTTCAAATTAGAAAAACAAACCACAATGTTTTTTCTGTATGATTTTTAAAAATACATAACTGATTGTGTCCATGCCCTGCTTTCATATCTCTGACTGTCTCTGGAATGAAGTTTATTCTACCAGAGCATGGACTGGCCATGGCTCCCTCTCCCAGCTCTTATTTAGCTTCTCTACCACACATCTGATGCTGCAGCTGTTCTTCTTGACATTTCCCTACTCCATCTTTCCATACTTTTTGTAGACACCCTGCCTTTGCCTGAGCTGAGAATGCCTTGTTTCTTCCTTTCCTTCCCATTGCCCTTATTTACCTACCTAGATTTTAGTCAGCCTTCAAATTCAGCTCAGGGTCATGTCTTCAAATAAACTTTCTGTTATTGTTTGAAGGCATCTGATCCAAAATTCATATTGAAATTTAATCTTCGTTGTAGTGGTATTAAGAAATGAATCATTTTGGGAAGTGATGTAGCTGTTTGTAAAGCTAGTGCCTTAGAAAAGGGATAGAGGAAACTAGCTGAGGGTCCTGTTGCCCTTCCATCCTTTTTGTTATGGGAGGACACAGCAACAAGGAGCCATCTTAAAACAGAGAGCAGCCTTCTCCAGATGTTGACCCATTGGCATCTTGGACTTCTCATTCTTTATAACTGTCAGAAATTCATTTCTATCACTTATCAATTACTCAGCCTCAGGTATTTTGTTATAGTAGCACAAATAGACTCAGACAACTTCTAAAGCCTTTAAGTTGAGCTCTGGTCTTAATCACACAGTTGCCACATGCTGTAGATGCCTCTGAGACTTATCTGCATAAATAATGGAGGTACCTGTGCCTATCTCTCACAAGGGACATGCTCATACCCTGAGAGTAGGAGAAGGTCTTTCTCATTTGCACAGGCTGAAGCTCTAGTCCATAGAAAGAGTTCAGTATTGCTCAGCAGAACCAACTCTTCCTTTATTCTAACTACCAAATTGCTTACTAATGAGGCTTTATATTTTGCCTATCAGTAATGCACAGTAATCCCTGTTTCACTGAACCCGTGTCTGAACTGGGAATTATAATATTTGTTGTTTCTCTTTGCATGCCTTTAATTACTAGTGAGGTTGAGTCATTCCTCATATGTTCTTTAATTGGTTGTTTCTCCTCCTTTGTGAGTCATCTCTTCAGCTCTTTTATTCAGTTATCTTTTGAAAGCATAGTGTTTTCCTCACTAATTTGTAAGAACATCATAAAAAAACTATTAACCCTTTAACTAGCGTACTTGCTAAAATAAATACTCTCATTTGTTCTTTGTCATTTATTTTAATGTAAATAATTTGAATAATTCTATACTGTCAAATCTTACATATACAGTTTACCAGTTTTATGTTTATGAACTTAAGTGTTCTATAATGACCTTCCAAAGTATTACTTTCAAGGGTATTCAGTACAAATAATCACATTAAATGGAAACCAACTGCTTTATGAATTTTTGCCTGGAAATATTAAGCATAATTATATTCATGGAAATCATTAAGTGAAAAAGAAAGAAAGAAAAACTAAAGCGAGGAGTCACTAACTTTATACTGTAAATTGAAATTTCTTTAAGACTTTCTTAGCTAGTAGATCCAGGGAGAGAAAAAAAAGCTCCAAAATTTCAAGTGAGATCTAAATTGCAAAACAATAGTCAGGCCTAGAGGATAAGGTTTAGAAAAGAAACTGTCAGTGAGGCATTGGTTGATTAGCTTTGTATGTCTATATGTGTTTTCATGAGAAACTACATTGAAGATATCAATATGTAATACAATAAGCATTGTTAATTCCCTACCACTCTGTTTGTAACTCTGTAATGTCTGTACTGATCCTATGCTATTTTGTAAAATGTTGTCGGTCTGTTAGTATTTTCCTCCTTTTATTTCTAAAATAAAAAAAAAACAAAAACAAAAAAAACAGTCAGTAAATAAATGGAGATATTAAAAAAAAAAAAGAAAAGAGCTTGAAAATTAACAGTCCTCAGAGCACATTGCTCAGAGATCAGTTTTCATTGACCCAAGTCTGGGTTATCACTGGCTTTTAAATCTGGAATGATCATCAATGTTTAAAAAATAGAAATCTGGGCTGAGCATGTGGCTTAGTAGTACAGTGCCTGCCATCCAGAAGGCCTTGGGTTCAGTCCCCAGCAAGTGAGGCCTGGTGGGAAAAGCTAAAGGGAAATCTGGACTCACTGGGCCTAGTTTTTTGGTGGTCATAATTGGCTGCTTGTAAGAATCTACTACACTATCTAATGGCCATGTCTGTCCAGTTCCCCACAGTTCTCACCATTCCCTGGAGTATCCACTGCTGAGGGTGAGGGTCAGTGGTTATTTACCATCTTATCATTGGCCCACTTCACTGATTTATTTTACCTTACAGGCTTCTGTGGGCATTGGAGTTTTGCTTTGGGATATTGAGACACAGTGCTGAAAAGTGCTGGATAATCCCACTAAGTATGGTGTTATGAGGATTAAATTTAAATCCAGTACTTCTGAACTGACAACAGTCTGTGAGATTTTAATCTACCCATTTCTGAAATTGCTGTCTGCTTCCATCCCTTCTCACCATCTCTCTCTCCTTCCCTTTTCCCCTTGGTTTGGATCGAATAGAAACGATTTACATTGACTTCAACTCAGAAATTCTGTAACCAAAGCTCAGCCACAGAAGTAGATGGCGAAATGAGCTTAAAAAGGAAGCTGGTATCTTTTATCTTACATCCTAATAGTCACAGGGAATGATGATAAATAAATAAGGATACAGTCTCAATTTCTTTGGACAATAGGAACGCCTTGAGTTTCAAAAAATTAGAAAAAAAGATTGGCCAGGTGTTTAGGCCTATAGAAAAATAATTGTTAAATATTTAGGAATATAATTGAGAAAAAAGATATTTATGAAAGGGAAAAAATGCCTTTCTGGGCTATTTAACCTTAAGCAGAAAGAAGCCACCTGAAATGTCAGGCTAGAGGATCTTGACAGAGGAGAGGCTGGATTTGGAATCTTGAGCAGCTGTATCCCTGATAAATGAGGAGATAGCCAAAATGCACCCGCACAAATTTGGTTTTATACCTTCCATGGCCCAACTGGTACCTGTCACAGCCTACCTTGGAGATGCCACAGCAGGGTAGTGCTGGGGCTCAGGCAACAATACTCCAAAGTACACAGCTTTGGTTTGCAGAGAGCGCTGAACAACCAAGCTGTCTCTGACTTTCACCCAACTCTATGTCTTGCCCCTCTGTCCCTCCTGAAGACCAGAAAAGGGACTTCTCTGAACTTTCTGTACCCACCTAAAGGCCATAGCTTCCAAAGGATTAACTTACAGGAAAGTAGAGATGATATCATACCTTAAACTCAAATGAACTTTAATGTAGGCTCTAGTCCGTTCTTTAGGCTCACTCACCCTCTCTAAAAGTTGTGCACTCCATCTGCAGGTCCCTTCACTTCCTTCTGCCCCATGAAGAAGCATATATGACTTTCTCAACCTCATTGGATTATTGTGAACTCATTTTCCTGTGATGATCTCATGTACATAATAAAGATGTATGTCTTCTGCTAATCAGTCTATTGTCAGGTTATTTCAGCAGACTTCATTACCAAACCTTTAGAATTGGCAAAAGGGAAGTTCTTTTCACCCCTGTAGTGGTTATTGGCACCTCGGCAAGTTCTGGCTCTGCCATTATCTGCTGTGATCTAAATGTAGGACAGGTGCAGTTTCTTAAAGCATCTAGAAGATAGGAACACTGCTAGGACTCTCTTGCAGAATTTAGGGATTCACAGAGGAAACTCATATAAAAGTACATAGGCTGGCATTCAGCAAGGGCTCAATAACTGTTCCTTCTCATTAATACTATCATCACAATCATTATTATCACAAACAAGACTCTCCTGAATAATTGTGTTGCTGTCAAAACAGCTTTCAATGGTAAAGAATAAAAGAAATGCAGCAGGAAGAAATTCTCAAGGGCACAGACACTATACACAACCTCAGGGATGGCAGGGATGGCAGGGATGGCAGGGGAAATAGGAAAGCAGCCCCTGTGATTCCACAGATTCACTCTTACTTAAATACAAAAGTGATCAAGAAGTCTTAGATTTTGCTAAGAATTTTAGTAGGGTCTTTGAGAACTATCCATGTTTCATATAAATGTGAAAGTGACATTCAGCTTAGGGTTTTCAGATCAATATTTTACCTATACAATTTTTTAAAAATTTATTTTTCATTGGTACATTTTACATATACATAATTATAACATGTATCATAGGGAATTTGTACCTGCACATGATATATCTTGCTTCTTTTTTTCCCATCCCCTTCCTCTCTCTCCAACCTTTCTTCCCCTCCTTATTTATAGAAAGCTTTGTTTCCATTTTATCTCTTCTATTCTCTCATTTTTGTTTTTGTCTATTGATGGCATTTCCTAGGTTTCTCAAGGATTTCTAAACTAGGACTCAGGGGAGAGGAGGTAGCCTCCATCTGGAATTTATAAGCTCACACGGTTCAGTCTATATTATAAGTTGTAAATACCTCTCCTTCAGACAATTTGTAGTAAATTACATTTCCGTATTTTGATTTCTTTCTTCTTTACATACTAACTAGTTGAATCAAAACTATCTCTACAAATGCTTCAGTTTTATTATCTGACTATTTTCTACAATGTTTCATAAAATGTGGTCTATTCCATGGTTGGGAACATTTGTCACACAAATGTGCAATGAAATGACACATATTTTGCTCCCTGAGTACTGTGAGGGATGTAAACAGGTGAATGTACACTGAATGACTGATGGCTGACAAAACCAAATGCAACAATTCTTTAATAGAAAAAAATAATGAAGCAAGAATCACCCTGAAGTTGAGACCTATCCTCTAAATTCTGTTCAGAAGTAGCCTCGAGCAGATCATGAAATAGCACATTTAGAAGCACTAAGGCATATTGAAAGTGCTTGATTCTCTGGAAGCAAATGGATGTGAGTGAAGCAGGTACTTTCTAACGAGCCAAGGATGCTGACACTCTGAAAGAACTACTGCTGAGATCACTCCAGTCGGATCCTTGGGGGTCAAAACCACTGATAGATCCTGGGGCTTCTGGCAAGGGAGCTGTGAAGGTTACCGGTTTAAGAAGAGGTAGCAAAGGTAGATCAGCACCCTTTAACTGACAGCTAGGCATTAGAAAAAAATTGAAACCAGGGGCTCCAAATGAGGCATTCTCCTTCATCTGAAACACCCACTCATACATAGGTCAGGAACTAGACCTGATGCACCTCCTAAGTGTAGCTACATATGGAACAGGGTGGAGGATACTTGCAAAGCATTTATAATAGACACCCTGTTTGTCCTCAGGGAACATATTACAGAGAGCAAGCAAGAGCAAAACAGAAAAACACAGATAGATCACAGGTACCAAAATTCTAATGGAGCCTAGGATTTTAGGTTGTAGGTTGAAGGTGTTCATTTACATGTTCCAGTGTTCTACCCCCTCCTCCATGTTGATCACATGGAGTCTGAGTTTGTACCCATTGCTTATTTGAAGCCCTGTTACAAAAAGGGCCAAGAGTTCTTAGCGTCTTTAAAGAGATGAAAGGCTCTCTCTTTCCTCCTCCCTGCCTGGCCAGTGATGTTTACAACACTACGGTCCATGTTTGACTTCTTTTGTTTCAGAAACTTTTCTGGTTGTTATAAAAGACTGATGCCAACCAAAGTCTGTGAGAAAGTTCCTTCTTTCTGACATCTGTAACACGCACGATTTTCCTTAATCAAGACACTGTCTCATTCATTTTCAAGCATTTGTTTACGGCATGCGCAATAACATTTGTGCTCATTCACAGAGTCAGTGAACTGCAGACTTGGGAAGACACTTAGAAATGAAAATTTCTGATTTCAGGCCAGCACAGTCCTGTTCATTTCATGGTTAATTCTTGGCTAAATGACTTTACTGATTTTCAAAGGAGCTCCTTTTGACTGTTAGTTTTTCCTTTATAATGAAGCTCAAATTCTTTGTAGTGGCTTGACGTTGTCTACCATCTCCCTAGCCTCAAGTCTTTCAGTTTGCTCTGTGACCCGTGCTCCAGTAGCAGGACTACCTACTACCAACATCAGTGTCATTCTGCTCAAGGCCACAGAGCCTTTGCACACATCATTCCCTCTGCCTTCCCTCCACTACTAAACCTATAACTCTTTTGCCTCACTCTTAAAGGCCTATTCAAGGGTTGCCTCTTTTGGGGTGACTCCCAATTCCCTCCAGCAAAGATGGTCATATTCTCCTTTCTTACAGTCATAACTTTGTTTATAATATAAAACAGTGCATTATTATAACTTTGTACCCATAGTTCCAGGCAGCCCATGTTCTCCCCACAGTTATAACCACAATTCATTCACTCAGCATTAATTCATTCTCACCAGCATTTATTTCAGTCCCGGCACACGGTCATACCATCAATGATCCCTAAATTAAACTAAAAGGAAATCTAAGCTTAGAAATGTAAAATCATTTATTAATTTCTAGAAATGTCAAATTTAAACATTTAAAGACATGGTTTAGTTGATATGTACCCAACACATCTTGAAGCATTCGGATGGATGGGCTCAGATCTGAAGGCAAAGAGAACTTCTGAGAAGTTGGACGGTCTTTAGCTTACCTGCTTGAAATGCCACACAAACCATAAGCTAAACTGTCTTTCAAGGAATCTGAGTAATGCAGGGGACCCGTATGATGGCCTTGGAACTTCACTCCATAGTTGGTTTTAAAAGGCAAAAGGTTAATATGGTCTGAAGAGAAACCAGAGTATCATAGTTGGTTATAGAGACTCAAAATTATACCCAAGGCTGTTAGGCATTCAGAGAGCCAAGAGACCAAACATCTTGAGATCCTGGGTAACTGGATAAAAGTGATGAAATAGGTAGGAGAACCAGCTCCAACTTCCTGCCCGACAGAGGCTCACTGGCTAAAGTCTGCATCGCTGATGAGTAATGGAGATCTCAGAATTGTGACATGATTTTTAATATGTTCAGCTTTCTAATCTTTGTTGTCTTTCCACATTCTTAATATTTGCCATCAACCTTTAATGATGTTCTATATCTTCATTTTGTAGGGTATATTTCTGTTAATTTATCACCTTCAGTCCCATGAGAAATGTGTTTCAGCAAGACATGAATAAATTACTGTAAAGCATATTTATTTAGCACAATCTAATTATTGCAATATTCAGTAAAGGAAAATGAATAAATCATAAATGAAGAGTAATAAGGGTAGAACTTGGCACATGTGTTTATAGTCGGTGTGGGGAGGGTCAGGGAAATGCACACACACGTGTATATGCATGTATATCTTAGTCTTGAAAACACACTGTCATGGTTTGGGGGATTCCAGATAGGATATCCGGGCAAAGACATGGACCTTTGCTCTCCAATAAAGTGATCGTCAAGGCTACATGTGGCTACTGAGCTTTTGTAATGTGACTGGTCCAAATTCATATGTATCTTAAATGTGATCTACACACTAGACTTAGTTTTTTAATGTAAAACACATTATTATTTGGAAAGAAGTTTTGAAGTTTCTTAAAATGTTAAATATGAGGCTTAACATACACCTTGCAATTCAATTCCTATGTAGCTACACAAGAGAAATGAAAACTTATGTCCACACAAATATTTGTATGTGAAAGTTCACAGGTAGTTTTATTTATTTATTTATTTATTTATTTATTTATTTATTTATTTGGTTTTTCTCCAGTACCAGGAACCGAACTCACAACCTTGTGCTTGCCAGGCAGGCGCTTTTGCCGCTGAGCTAAATCCCCAGCCCCTAGGTAGTTTTATTTATATGTAATAGTCAAAGGATGGAAACAGCCCAGATGTGCACTAACCAGGAAGTGAATAAATGAACCATGATATGTTCATGCAATGGAATATTATTCAGCAATACAAAGGAACAAAGAACTGGTGTGTTCCAACATGAATAAATATGAAAAATATTATGCTAAATGAAAGAAGCTATACATAAAATACCACATGTTTTAGGAATACCTCTATAGTTATTGAGACAAAAAGTAGCTTAGCATTTGCCTCAGGCTGGGGATAGAAACTGACAATCACTGCAAGTGGCCTGAGAGCTTCTGTTTGGGGTGTTGGAACTGTTTAAAATTAGATTGTACACAACTCTACATTTACTTAAAAAGTCATTTAATTTTATACTTAAAGAGAATACATTTTTGTGGTTTACAAATTATAGTCCATGTCATCAATTTGTAATATATTTAATGCAGCTTAGAGTACTTATTCTCATTAATATGTAATAATTCTTCATCTAACTTGAGTAAAATGATTTTTTACATTGTTTACATGTGGAAATGATACTATTTGGGATGGATTGGATTTTAAATAAAACACATTACTAAAATCAATTTTAGCTTTTCCTTTTGCTTTGAAATGTGAGTACTATAGAATTTTAAATTATGTATGAAGTTACATTATTCCCTAATGGACAGCATAACTTTAGAAGGGCCCATGGTGTCAAGTAAAAACACCATTCCTCCATTCCATCTTAGAGAATGTCCTTTCCCTCTGGCTCACAGAAGTCTCCTGTGGGAACAGGGAGGGGAATCTTCCAAAAAACTCTACAAGGGAGGCATTGCCCAACTTGCTACTGTTCTGCCCCACAGTATGCGACAGTACCCCAGTGCTTGCACGACGGGTGGTGGGCTGGGTGTGGAGCAGGGTGCTGGCCCTTTGCCAGTTGACACAGGAGCATACTGGGACACTTTGTCTCATGTTAGTGAAGCATTCATCATGTCTGAAAGTGGACCGTGCTCATGGTACACCCTAATGTCTGGATACTCTACCTCCCTCAGCGTCAGTTTCTCTGCTAAAATAATGTAAAAATGTAAGCTACTAAAAGTGTCTAGGGGGATGGAGTTTAAATGCTTTTAGCCGAGACAATATTCTATTTTATTTTTTTAAATAATCACATAGACTGCTCAGTGCCTAGTTAGGTGCCTGAAGGGGAGCGGCAGGGTTATGATCACATCCTTTCCTTGTCTGGATCAGGTTCTCCACCTTACCTTCCCATGAAAACTGCAGGGTGTAGGGGTGGGCAGGGCTTTTAATATGTGTGAGTGCTGAGGTCTTACTTTGATACTTTTTGGTTTAACTAGTCTGGAGTGGGCTCTGGGTAATGCTATTTTGAAAGGTTTTAAAGCAGACTCTAATGAGAATTACCAACCCAGGGGCCTTGCTCAGCAGGTACTTAATAATGGACTTTGGATTAATAGAAAGAGAAGGCGGAGGTGACAGATAAGAAGGAGCTGAAGAATCCCACAGGCTAAACACACACACACCCATACAAACACACACACACACACATTCACACACTCATGAACACACATTCTTCCAGCCCAGTTCTCAGGGTACTCCTTGCCCTCCCTGCAGTCCTCCAGGTTCTGCTGGACAACAATGAGTGCATGGGGCCTGTGGCTTATGAGACAGCTGCTTCTGTGGTAGGCAAGCTGTATTAGATGTGTCTTTCCTGGGCCATGTTCAAATCGCCCTCTCTCTGAATGTCTACTTGTAGGTGCTGATCATGGCATCTAGACAAGACCACGTCTATCTTGTCTCCATATAAGAGTTTTTCCACTATTTGAAAATAATTCTCAGAGCCTCTTAACTCTTTTCTACATTATACATCCCTAGTTCCTTCATCTGCTTGCTACTGGCCCCCTTTCCAGGCCTGTAATTGTCTCTTAGTACTAGTTCGACAATTTTCCCCTTAAAATGTGAAGACTCCAAATGCTCATCCTCCAGATGGTGCCTGCTCAGGGCCTGTGCAGCAGGACAATTACATTCCTTGATAAGGCCATTACTATCCTAGTAATGTAACCACCACATGCCCTGGCTCAATAGCAGAATTGCTGGAAAAAGGAGAGAGAAGAAAGGAGTAAATGGAAAGTTAGACTCGTGAAATTTCTTATCTATAAACTTTAAGTGTTTGGGTATAGTGCTTCACAAAATACTCATCCAAGTGAAGGTGAACTCAATTTGCTTGAATGGAGAGATTGTCAGCAAAGAAAGGAATTCTCTTTGTTGCAGCTTATTTCTTAACAGTTAGTCTTCCACCAAGTGTTCCTGGGCCAGAAGTTTGGGGA
>NW_004955469.1:11409111-11456822 GCF_000276665.1 Chinchilla lanigera
AAATAAAAACAAAAAGAATATATTCAACAAAAGGCTTAGCAGATCTGAAAGAGTTGAGTCCATCCTGGGTAGGGCACACTCTCTTTTGGAAATAAAATGGCTCACAAAGATAAGCTATGGCCAAACGCAAGTCACACCCTCCATATACAGAAGCCATTTAAATCCAAGCTAAGAACTGAAGCTGGGTCTTCCATGACTTTGCTCATGTAACATGGGCTCCCAAAGTGCAGTGGCCATGTTGGCTCTTCTCTACTGGCACAGGGAACATATTGTGGGAGAACATATTGGCCTTTTGGTAAATATATCTATATATCTATATCATCTATATCACTTATCACAATCTATATCACCTGTATCACCTAAATCTCCTATATCACTTGCATCACCTATATCTATCTATATATTTATCTATCTGTATCTATATCTATATCTATCTATCTATCTATCTATCTATCTATCTATCTATCTATCTACCTACCTATATATCTTGCTTGGAACTTAGGCAGGATGCTTTTATATATGATTTATTACATAAATGTAATTAATTTGGTCAGTGAAGTAACTTGAGTTGCAGACTGGAAAGGAAACACCTGTTATTCAGAAAAGGTCACCGGATTTCAGAGTGATGAAGAATTGATATAGGAAGCGGGAGAGTGTCAAGGAAGTACCAGAAAAACTCAAAACTAGTATTTTTGCCTGGTCTTGAAGATAGTCATTGACAAGGACCATTTTTGAAACTTAATGCATCCTATTCTACAGTGACGGCTTATGTGGATCATGTCTATGCTCATGCCTATGTTTTCCACTCTGATTTTCCCTGGGAACCACATGAGAGCTTAAAAATAACTGATGCACTGTACCCTTAAGAATGTGATTAAGGGGGCTGGGGATGTAGCTCAGCAGCAAAGCGCCTGCCTGGCAAGCGCAAGGTCGTGAGTTCGGTTCCTGGTACCAGAGAAAAACCAAAAAAAAACAAAAAACAAACAAACAAACAAAAAAAGAATGTGATTAATTGGCCTGTATGGGAGTAGGGCTTTGAAATTTAAAAACATCTCCAGGAAGTTCTAATGTACAGAGAAGTTTGGGAACCACTGGGATGAAGCGCACACTCTGTTGGTTCCAAAACTCTGACCTCAGTAGCTGACCAAAGCACTCCAGGGCTCCAGGTGAAACTCAGTGACTTGGTGGTAGGGGTTTTAAGCAAGAGAACAGTTTTTATTCTCACAGGTAGAACGTTTCTACAGGACTCTTCTGCCTAAATAATGGGTATGTGGTGATAACTGAGAACACCATGTGTTTTTGCTTAAAAGGGAAGACTTGGTCTGCCTTTAGGACAGCTCTTCATGGATCCTTCTGGAGAAGTAAGAGATAATCTTTCACTGAGACTCCAAGCTTAAGGAGGCCAGTTATAAGCAGAAGCATTTGCCAAAATCCCCTGAAGAATAATAGTAAAGCCAATGACTTGAAGTTCTTTCCAGAAAGAAGTAGAACATTGGAATAATAACAGCACTAACCACAGCTTCCATTTACTGGTCGCCTACTCTGTGCCAGGCAAAGAGCTTATGGGACTGCCACATGACACAATTCTAGAGGTCAAGGTGAGCGGTACCTCCCCTGGGGTTAGGTGCTGTTGTGGCCAGTGTCCTAATATATTCTCATTTAACCTTCACATAAATTGTAGAGAAAATTATTATACTAATTTTGCAGATGACAAAATTGAGGCAAAGAAGACTCAAGGATATGAAGATCCTGATGGAACTGAGTGAGATTTTAACCTGGGTCTTACTAGTTCACAGCTTTCTGCTAGTGACCATGAAGGGGCAGAGGGCCAGGAAGACAGGTCCGATTCTAAGGTGGGTTTGGCTACTCAGCAAGCTGAAGGGAAGAAGCAATCTGTGAGGGGGCTGAGACTGGGGCCAGGTAAAGGGAGACAATGGAGTATTTGAAACCAGGCAGTAGGCAGGTGGATTATAGAAGAGTAATAATCGATAGCAGTGGAACAAAACCGAAACGAATGAGAGAGTTCTGGGGATCCACTTCTCAGCCAGATTATTCAGTGGCCACTCCACTATGGCAGTGGCCTAGCTCTCCTCATGCCCAACAGCCCTGTTGCCCTGGGCTCAGCCTCACCTCACCCAGGCACTTGGCACAGCGGTAATTTAACAGTACTTTGCAAAACTGATAGATTTGTATTCTCAACATAGACTCTGTTTTATTCTTAAAAGGGTTTTATTACCTCTTGAATGAGTTCAATATTGGTGAGATTAAATTAGAGCAGTTTAAAAAAAGAGGAGGAAACAAAGAGAAAAGAAAATCTATGACAGGTTTGAGGGGCCCCACTGTTAACACTCAGAACTCTGTGCATCAGAACCCAACCAGTTTTTACTGCCTTGTGTGACCCTTCCAGGACGGCTAGTTATAGAAGGTCACCTGGTGCTGCTCTTGATGGTGAGTTAAACACAGTTAAACTGCAAAGATGCAGAGATGAAAGCCAGGCCAGAAAACCAGACGAAGGCAGAGCCCGGCCACCCTGTGTGACCGCCCTGCCTGGATCACTTCAGAAATGTCCAATTTATTTTTGTACATTGATGGTGGTCACTCAGCATGGCTGAATCCTCATCAGTCATTAGATGTACAAATGATTTGACTGGTCACATCACACAGATTCTGTACATCTTAGGTTTATGCACAGAGCTTGCTAGGACTTCAAGGAAGAGTTGCTAATTTGCTTCATTACATTTAAGACATGAACAACAGTAGCAAAATAAGCTTGCTATATCCCCACATAAGAAATTAGATGCTCTGGGTGTACTGACTAAGGCCTGCATGGAGCTTTGATTATTTTGAGTGCAGAAAATCCCAAATATACCTAATGTATTGTTACAAAGTGAACTCTTGAGAGTCCAAGGAACCGAGGCAAAAATCTGTCCAGTGAGATCACATGATCAAGCTCCAGAAAGATCAGCTTATTCAACAGCCCACCTGCAGGATCTGCCATTTTACATCTCATTCCACTTCCTCATAAATGGGAAAGGATCAAGTTTATTTTCTTCTCTACATACCCAGCCCTTGTCCTGTGCTTGGCACATAGTAAGTTCTCAGGCATCTCCCTTGAATTGAAACAGCATTTGTCTACTGTTTCTAGCAGGATTGATATCTGAAAGATTTTTGCCCAAAGAGATGTCTTCAGACAGAAGTTTCACAATTATACAACATGACTAATTTCTTGCTATATGTGGAAAAGTTTTGAAAACTGCATGATTCTTCCTTCTGTGGTATTATTGCACAGACTCACTGAAGCCATTCCCAGGGAAAGTCTAGCCAGGATTTTACTTTCCAAGAGAACTAGAAAACATGAAGCAATTACCCGGCATGTTCAGGTAAAATGTCAGCTTTCTTCCAAATTCCCTTTCTAGTCTAAATCCCATTCCATTTTGAGGAAAGCATTTTCTTGATTCATTCGGCTATATTTTTCTCAATTCTTGGTTTACTTTCAGAGAAGGTTCAGCCTATTAGTGTTAAATACTGGGCTTGCGAACGTGTGTACCTCATGCCATCTCTTGGAGGAATATTTTATGATGAAAAATGGGCTTTAATAACAGAATGTTGAGAGAGATGACACAGAGATGATTTACCAACGTATATATTATGACATATTAAATTGCAGACAGTTTGGGTGAGACTGAGTCTTAAATGAAACATCCAATATCTGCACCAGCACACAGCCAAAGTAACTGCAGGAAAACAAGAACTTAGAAATCTCTATATGTCACTGGGAGAGGCAGAACTAAAGCTAAGTCCTCCTCCCACCCCTCGGCCCTCCTCAGAAATGGTTCTGCAGCAGGTTGATGCCTTGCTGCTGAGCACTGAACTGAAAAAGTGATTAATTAATGAAAAACTTAAAATTCAGCAATAAAATTACCTTTGCGGTGACTGACAAAGGCGGTATAAATAATTCAGCCTCTCTCACAGTTGATTGAACAGAGTGCCTTTCCTCCTTTGTCAACAGCGTAGAGACATTTTTTTTCCTACTGCCACATTTTGTCGCAGCTACAAGTGTCACTGCCTAAGACTGGCTAGAGAAATGAGAAGGAGCAAAGAAAATATAAGTGTGAACTGTTTCCAGTTGGGATTCCCAAATGCTAGTGTACTTTTCAAGAGGGTGACCCAAAGTGTAAATAGGAAGTGTTTTCAAATGGTGGGTTCCACAGTGGTCCCTGGACATACCACGGCCACTTGGAGAGGGTGGTTCTGGCTGCAGGTTGTTTCCCTTGATGCCTTGCGCTGCATGCTCACTGATCCTACGCCTTCCAGTAAAGGAAAGACAGAAAAGGTGGGTGGGTGGGGCCACTAGTTGGAGGGATGGTTAAAGAGAAGGAAGAACTAATTTGAATTTGAAAGACATACCTCTTCCTTTCAGGGTCCTGTTTTCTCATTTGTAAAATTGGCATATGTTACTAATATTCTCTCAGCAGGGCTGGGTAGGAAGAGCAATTGCTTGGTGGTGATGTGGCCATGGGCAATGACACCTCTTTAAAATGATCCTTGTGTGTGGTTTGTACCAGGGACCAACTTTGCTTATCCTCTGAAGTTGTGCTAGGTTCCTCTACTTTTTACCATGGAATTCTAGGTGTTACTTGTCAAGACCCTTTTCAACATCCAAGGAAGAAGCCCGGAGACAAGAAACCCAGAGGACTTCCAATCACAGCACACCACTGGCAAGCCTTTTTGATACAAGTTGTTAAATTAAACCTGCATTTGGCTTAAATAACTTGAATTTCATCCAACATGCAAACTCCTCATAATATCTCAATGATGGCTACCTTTCATTCATCCTCAAAGCAGGAACCTGAAAAATCAAATAACCTGACCTTTTAGAACTATTAGCAGCAGCAACAGTAACACCTACTGAGCCCTTCCAGTGCTATTTTAGGTCCATACATTGATTAAGTCACTTCGTCCTATCTCTATAACTTAAGAACTGCATTACTTTGGTAAATGGTCTGGCCTCACAGCCTTAGTTTCCTTGTCTGTAAAATGAACTGGATACTGAAATGTACTTTGTAAGTTAGCCATAAAAATAAATGGGAAAGTACAAGGTACAGGATGTGACTCAGAATGTGCTCAGTCAATGTGACTTTCTTTCCGCAAATGAGGTGAAAGACAGTGTCTCCTTTTACAAGCAAGGTCACATAAGCACAAGAAAGCAGATAGGGTTCTTTTGTTATCACCACAATAGTCAAGGGACATAAAAGTGCTCTGAGGAACAGCACCAATTCCACCACAGTATTAGCCAGCTTTCCTGTTGCTGGAACACATTCACATTCACATCTTAAAGGAAGAGAGGTTTAACATGGCTCACAGTTTCAGGGGGTTCAGTCCGTGTCACGAAACTCCCAGACAAAATCATCATGGCAGAAGTGCATGACAGAGCAAAGCTGCTGAGTGTATGGTGGCTAGGACATAGAGCAGGGGAATAGTTTCAGAGATGAATGGGTGAGGGCCAGATATAGACACAGATATGGACATATATGCTTCTATGCCCTACCCACATATACCCAGATGTATGCTCCAGTAATCCCTCAGACAGATCTCAAAGCCAGTCAAGCTGACATTCTACCTTAACTGTCATACCCCACTCTTTGCCAGCTTGATACCCAAATATATCTACTTAAACCATACTTAATTTTCACATAAACACAAGGTTAAAATTCTAGTTAACATGATACAACTATACTGTGTACAACTCAGACACAATAACCCCTTCCTCAAAGCCTCAAGAATTCCAGAAATTTTCAACAATTGAAGTCCAAGTCTCTTCCAATACTCAAGGCAGATTCTTAGCTATGAGCTTCTGTAAGAATAAAAAACAAGTTATTTGATGAGTACAATGGCATAGAGTGAGTATTCTCATTCCAAAAGGAAGGAATGGGGAGAAAGGAAGGAACTGGATGAAAGCATATTCACCATGCAGGAAACATACGGTGGTGAGACGTGAATTCCAGAGGGCCTCATCCCTATGGTTTTGCTGGTTTTAGCCCACAAAGCCTCTCTTTTGGGCTGCTCAACTCACAGACTGCAGTTTTCCTACACTGATGTTTGAAGTTCCTTGTATCTCCCACTTCTTGGGGTCTCCATTATACTTTTGGGTGAATTCCTACACCTTAATGCAATGCTTCTCAGGGACCTGGATTCACAGGCCTTTCTCAGAAATCTGGGTGTAAGCTTCTTTGACCCCAAAACTATTGTATTCTATATGCCAGTAAAACCAGAATTACATGCAATATTTCAAGATCTTTTACCAGGCAGAGCAATAGCAAGGCCACCTTACACCATGGCTACATGAGACTCTGTTTACTTGGATGGCTGATTATGGTGAAGTAAATCCCATGAAACCAATTCCCTAGGTGGAAGGGACCTTCTCAAGCAAGGGACCCAAGGAATCTCTTCTGATTTGAAAGATTCATACTTTTGCAACTTTGAGCCTGGAATGGGTGGAGTCTTGCTGATTCCTGAGATGCCCACAAGGATTCTTCTTGTTCCTCCACAAAATGCTTGTGTCTTCTTTAATGGTACTAATCTCTTAAGTAGCCATATGTCTGTTAGTCTTAAATTTATATGTAGTTCTTTCTGGGTCAAAATTTAAGTTTTTCAAATTTTTCTGCCCTGCTTTTTGTCACAAATTTTCTTTATAAAGCTGGCTTAAAAGTAGTACCCATGCCACAGCCTGAATGCTGGGCTTCCTTGACATTTTTTGCTACCAGATAAATTACTCCATTGCCCTTAATCTCAGTCTCCTGCAAAGTCTCAGGACACCAGCTAAATGTAGACAAGTATTTTGCCAATACATAACATGCATGACATGGCCTCTAGTACAATTTCCAATGAAGTCCTCATTCATAACTGAAATTTCTTGAGCCTGGTTTTAACTGTCTTCTATCCTATTAACAATCTGATCTTCTATACTCTCATGAGACTTACATATCAGGCTCTGCTTACAGAATTTTAGGGCTTTTCTAGACAACATTTCCACACCTTTCCAAACACCTCCCACAAACCAATTCTAAAAGCTTCTAAATCATATAGTCAGGTATAGTCACAGCATTTCTCTGGTACCAGTTTTCTGCATTAGTCAGCTTTCCCATCAGTGACACACAATATTCTGACACTTACAAATTAAAGGACAGGATCTTAATTTGAGTCATGGTTTCAGGGGTTCAGTTCATGGATGGCCACCTCCAAGGCAGGAATATCATTGTGGAAGGGCAAGACAAAACATGGCTGTCTTAGTTCATGGCAGCCAGGAAGCAGAGTAGGGAAACAGTGCCAGATAGGAAAGAGTGAAGGACCAGATATAGACTCCAAGGTCACACTTACACTTCCATGACCCATCCAAAGGGTGCTCCAACAATTCCTTAGGTGAGTCCTAAAGCCAATCAAGTTAACACTCCATTTTAACCATCACTAACTCAGCAAGTAGTGACTGAGATTTTCCTCACCCAGCCTGTCTAGAGACCTCAGGGAATAGCCTGCAAGGTAAGAAATGAACTAAACCCTAAAGAAATATCTTGCTTAACTGGGAAATAGCCTAACACTGTTGTTACAATTAGCAAATCTCCTTAATGATAGAGCCTCTGGGTAGAGTTTATCCTTCATTCCTAGGGGAGGCTACTTAGGATTATTTATTTCTCATTAGACTCTCTAGGGCATGCTAAGAGCTGCTCAATTAAACTCCTTGCATCAAAGAAGCAACCATTAGAATGTAGGATTCTAACAGATTTCTACGGACAAAAAGAAGACAAAACAACTATGAGTGATTAATTCTCAAGACCTTACAGAGGCACTAAGCCTGGAAGACAATGTTTTAGGCAAAAAGTTGGTAATATGCATACATAGTCATTTATGCGTAATGAGTTGGCTTAATTTTTAGGACATTTTCTCTGAGGGAGCTTGGTAATTTTGCCCAGGTAGGAGCTGACAGTGCTTAGGTATGCAAAATTCTGGGGGTATTGTGCGTGAGGCGGGAACCAGTTAGAACAGAGAATATTTGCAGGCTCCCTGGGTTACAAGGGATCATAGAGGTCACAGGTCATCCAGTCCAAAATGCAGGTTACTCACTGAGATAGAAACAAGTCTCTGTGACAGCTAGTTCTAAGGCTAAACTCTTGGAAAAATATCTTTCCCAGAATTTGGTACAATGCAACTCTAGGGAAAGGGTCCAAAAAACTCCTGCTAGGCAGAACTTACATCTTTTAGACTCTTTACTCTCTCAACAGTAAAGCTGCTGGTCAGGAGTGATCTTAATGGGAACAGAGTACCCTGGCACAATGCACTCTTGGGCAGAGTGCAGATGGCAAACATTTCTTCTATGGGTATCATCTGCTAAGGGAAAGCTGCTATTTACCTGTTTCTCAGAGAGGAGCATAATACTGTTCTCTCAGCAGCCTTTTGAACTAGAAACAGGAAACATAAACTCTTTTCAAATAATTATAACAGAATAACGCCTTCTGTTTTTACTGTGGATAATCACAGAGCAGAGACTCAGGGAGAGAGAAGAAAAAGGAGGGTAAAGAGGTAACTGGAGGACAGAAAAATAGAAATAAGGGAACATCAAAAGAGCACACAGGCCCAGAGGGAGTAGGAGCGGCAGCTCACCATACGTTTCCCACCTTCTTTGTGAAAGACTAAAATGATCAGCTGTTCAGAAGGACCTAAGGAGATTTAAACAACCACACAGAGATGCTCAGAGACACCCAAAGACCCACAGACAGGGTCTCAGCCCCTCACTGAGGCCACTTATAAAGAAGAACACCCACAAGTGCAAGGAAATTCCAGCTGAACAATGTGCTCCCCTTACCAGGATGAACCAGTACAGCAATCATCTAGAGATGACTCAAGTTTTTAATCTTAAAAAGTGGGTGGAGTCTCATCACATTTTAAAGAGAAACAGGCCAGTGTCCACAGCATCATTTCCAAATGGTGGTGTTTTATTTAGATATCTCAGTTGGTATTTTAAATATCACTAAATATCACAGTCCCTTACAGTTGTTGTGGGTTTGTTCAGTCCTAAGTCTATGGGAATTTCTTGGAAATTGCCCTATGAGGCAAATTAGCTGAGAGATCTTGACCCCTCATGAAGAACTCAAGAGTATAGGCCAGAGAGTTAGTTGGCCACCATTCAAAGGAAAAATTTTAGACCTCAAGACTGAACACAAACTTCTTGACCTGGCAGGCATCCAGGGCCTTAGGGGAGCTGGGGACTTTCTCACAGAAGGATCCCTATCCTATTCCTCACCTTAAAGTTGGGCTTGATGGATGGCTTGGTCCCTGAGCACACCCGACTACTTATACTACTGGGATTCTGAACATCTCTGTGTGTATGACACACCCTTCCTTCTTTGTTTGCCAGACAAATAGTCTGGACAAAATACCAGGGGTGTCAGCACCTAATCTGGATGCCTATTATATTCTGTTATATTCTTACAGCACCCCATATTTCTTTTCTATAGCACCTGCCACAAATTTAGTTGAATCGTGTTTACTGTCTATGAATCCTCACCAATGTCAGCTCCTGGGGAACATGGACCATGACTGCTTTTTCTTCAGCTCCTATCCTAGTGCCTCTCAAAACATGGTGCCTGGATCCATGTTTTTTGCTTTGTTCTGTTTTTCTGGTATCAGGAATCAAACTCACGACCTCAGGCTTGCCAGGCAGGCACTATGCTGCTGAGCTAAATCCCCAGCCTCGGTGCCTGGATCTATGAATGAAGACTTTTCTTAAGCATTTCCTTCTGTTGTCTTGATTTCTGAGATAGGATCTTGTTATACATTCTAGGCTAGCTTTGAACTTGTTATGGGCTTGAACTTGAGATCCTCCTGCCTCAGCCTCCCGAGTATTAGGGCACCAAGCTAAGCATTACCTCTTGAGAAAATGCCTCTGATCTACTGTTTCTCTTCACTGTAGGAGGGCCCTCCCCTCCTTCCTGCCCAGCCTAGTATGCTTCACATAGCCCGAGACAGTGGGAAGGTGATATCATTGTGTCTCTGGAGCACCAGTCCCCCGAGACAGCATGGCTCCTCTCAGACCCTGACTTCTGAGCTTACCATTTTGTTTCTATTTAGTTCCAAAGAAGTTTTTTATGTGGGAGCCCATTTTCTGGTTAACCTTCAGGGGAAGTGGGTAACTCTCTGGCAGCTCCTTTCCTGATAAAGAACTTCTACACCTGCCTTCCTGGCCTTTCTCCCTTACATGTAAAACCAGACTGTGGCTCTTGGAGGACAAGTCCTGTCTGACTTCTAGTACACCCTCAGGGCATGACTGAGGGCCATAAGCCATGAGGATATGGTTGAATTATGTACTTGTTTAGCTGCTGACTTAGATCAGGAGTCTGTAAACCGTAGTTCCAGGCCAAATTCAGCTGAATACTTATTTTTGCATGTCCCATAGGGAAGATTTTTTTATATTTTAAATGGTAAAAAAGAAAAACCACACACACACACAATACTTCATGAAGCAAAAAGAATATGAATTCAAATTTCAGTGTTGACAAAATTTTACTGGATGCAGTGTGTTCATTCATACATATTACCTAAGGTTGCTTTCACACTACCATGACAGAGCTGAATAGCTGCAAGAGAAAGCGTGTAGTCCCCAAAACCTAAAATACATGCTACTTGGCCATTTATAGAACCAGCAGACTCCTGCTCTAGACATAAGGAACAGAACAACAAGTGTGACAAAGTCTCATCTCTCATGACTGGACCCAGAGGAAGGAACAGACAATATACAATTGAAAAGCAATAACGGATATGGGGAAAGAGGAAAAGAACAGAAGGTCTTGTTGAATGGGTATGTGTGGACAGTGAGACAAGACCTCATTGATGAGCTGGTATCTGGGCAGAAATCTGAAGGATGCAAGGGAGGGTGATATAGACTGGGGAGAGAAAAATTTCAGACAGTAATACTCCAAATACAACGACTCCAGAGGAGGAGAGTCATGGGTTCAAACCTTTCACCTGAAAAATTTGCTTGCAGCTCTCATCCGTGTCAGAGCAAAGCCAGCAGGCTAACCTGCATGTATTTTCATGCAAAGGCAGTGTTGTACAGTGCTTAGACCATGGCTTTATAATCAGAAGACCTGTGTTTGGATCCCAGCACTCTAGGAGGCTCAGGGTCGAAGGATCACAAGTTCAAGCCTAGTCTTGGCAACTTAGCAAGATGCTGTCTCAAATAAAAAATATGCAGGGGCTGGGAAATGTAGCTCAGCTGGAAGGCCTTGGGTTCAATCCTCAGTATCACCCCTTCCCCCAAATCCACACGTGAGGGGGTTAAGTATCATCACAATGGGCCTCTCCCTGCTGCCTGTGTTGGTGTTCTCTGTTTTTGATTTTTGAGCCCTCATGAGTTGGCTATCATTTATCCTGAAATTTCTGGGACAGGCTTGCTTTCATGTTTGGTCCTGCTGGCCCTATAAACCATTGGAATGTCCCAGACAGTCTCATATTTCAGCTTTCAAACTACATCTCCTTCTCATTCCAAGTGCCTCTTGGCAGGCCCTCGTTAATGAAGATTTGGTGAGAAAAGCCTGACCTCTTGGAATGTAAGCAGGACTGGGTAAAAGTACCTAGATTTCCTTGAGGCAGAGGCCTCTTGCTGGTCAGTGCTTTTTTTTTTTTTCCTGTTTTGCTCCCATGGTGGGGAGGCGGCCCCTCTACTCTTCTCTCAGCTCCTGCTCAGATACTGGGGAGGTACTGGGCTCTGCCTTTTCTGCTCTGGAAAATGGGTGGTGCACAAACACACATCCCCCTTCTGAAAGGGATGCAGGTGAGCTGCTGAAGCTTTGATGCCTGGGAAATGCCTGCTAGAAAAGTACCTGTGAGAACATGGTGTTCCGTTATTGATAACCATTCTGCAGCAACTTCAGAGTTCACGTGGGCACAACCCGCGACATCCCAGCTGCACACACAATTCTGTTTCCTACCGCAATTCCCCTCTGAGAGCCTCTGAACCTAATTCCATTTCTGATCACCTGAACTTTGTTTGCTGATGAACTTTGATTCATGAAGTGGCTACTCTGGGTGGAAATTTTCATAGAACTCAATTAAAACAAATTGATTGTGGTCTGTTATACGAGTGAACAGGAAGGAGGTAGAAATCCATGAAAGGGCACCAGTCATGTAAAAATAACTGCCAAAGTAACAGCTTTTTGCTTCTTGGAAGATTCTATCCACACCGCAGTTTATGGACTTTTGCTGCAAGCTGTGAACGTTTTCACCAGTTCTCTCAGTTTTTATTCTCTTTAGTCCTCTAAATTGCAGAGAGTTGTGAGAGCGAATGATACAGTCCCTGCCCCCGCTGCAGCCCCTCATCTGACCCCGTCTCCTAAAGGATCTCGGTAGCTCTGTGACATTTTAATTTGCTAGAATGAGACAGAATGTAAGCAGGCAGACTCAGGTCTGTGCATTTATCTTGCTTGGGGGAAATTAGTGCTGGCTGTAGAGCACACCCACTGTATAGACCAATGAAAAAATACAATTCAATTTGTGTTGGCAGGTTTAGTGAGAGCAGGGCAACCATTTGTTAAGTGCAGGGTAATTCAGAGCCTGTTTTTGCAGAGAAGCAGCACCAAATCCCCAAGCTGGCAATTTTGCTGGCAGATAAGTGAGTTCCCAGGCCTCTGGAAACTTTCTGGGAAGAAGATTGCTCTCACGCAGTCCAGTGGCCCTGGAATAGTGCTTCTGTTGACCAAAGCAGCCAGGGTCACCAAACATAGCTCAGATGAGAATCCAGGAGCTTTGTATCAGGAGCTTGGCTGATGTGCTCATGAAAGATAGACTCTGAAAAGCAGAGTGAGCCAGGGAAGGTGTTTGTACTCAAGACCCTACTGTGCACCTCCTGAGACTTCCCAGTCAAGATCTTCTGATCTGCTCTTCTCTGCCTTACTGAGATAGAATGAGGAAGAGGCCCAGGCAAGAACTTGCAATTATCTCATTTTATCATGAGATGGGGGTACATAGGGTGTGCAGTCAAGGACTGACCCTGACTGATCTGTTCTTCAAGGTTGTAAGAACTGAAATAGAAGCACATTTTAGAGACTAATGAATAAATGAAAAAAAAGGAATACAATGTGCAGAAAAGTATGTCTGAAAATAATCACAGGACATTAAGAAACAACCCAACTTACCATGGAAAAGCCCCTTTCCTGCCTCCTCTAGGGCCAGCCTGCAGGCTCCAGTCTGGGCAGTGCCTTCCAGTTTCCCCTCTCAGCTTCCTTCTGAACACCATGCATACTTCCCTCTGACTTCCGCACTTGATCTTAGCCAAAAGGCTGAGAAGCGATGCCCTCTGACTTCCGACTGGCCCGCCAGTGCCTCCTCTGCTGTCAGTGCCAAACTGGCAAGGGCAGGGCTTGCAGCCTCAGCAAGTGCTCCACTAACATTTGACTCTCCCTGTTCAGATTGCTTTGCTGCCTGCCCAGTCCCCTCAGTGAAGCCACCTGTTGGCCGCAGACACCCCAGACAGCTCGTGTGTCACCCTCCTCAGGAGCCCAAGGCTGTACCTGTGTTCTTGTAGGAAGTAGCCCTGCAGGTCTGTAATATAAAAAGTTCAGTGTGTTTTGGTTCTCTTGTGCCAAGATTCTCTTTGGGTAATTTTTATTCTCTCTGAGCCTTGGTTTCTTCATTTGAAAATAAAAACACCCATTTCAGATGAGCTTAAAGCAGATGATATTTACAGCAGTCCATGTATGCCACGTAGTAGTCACTTAATAAACCATGCTTCCTTCCATTCTCTGGCTATGACAAAAAAAAAAAAGAATAGCCTTAAATAACGCAGATAATTGTGGTGAGTACACAGGAAGGGACAGAATTTCAGGGCCATAGCAGTGAAAGATTGGTGAAGGTAGAGAAAGGAAATGAAGGTTCAATCTGAGGGATGCTACAGATCCATGTATCACTGCTCATCACAGGACCATCCTTCTAGTATGAAATTTTCCATAGCTTTGAAAATAAAGAAGCAGGAGCTCCTCCCCGACTTCCTTATGTCTCAGAAGGCGTAAAACATTCATCCAGGAGCAAATCATGTGTTCAGGGAACCTCTGCGAGAGTCTTCATGTGAATTATCAGGTGGCGAGTTTTTTCCAGCAATCCAAACAGGAGGCTAACCCAGTTCTCAAGACACCCAAGACTTCTCTTTTCATGGGAGAGGATCTTCAGTTCTTGAGTCAGAGACAAATTGGGCAAAAGGCACCTGGCAGGCCCACCCCCGGCTACATTGTTCTCTTTCCATTTGGCGAAGAGAAGCATCAGAGAATCTTGATGTGTAACAGCGCAGGCAAGGTTGTAGGCTATTGTGCCTCATATTTACATGATCTCTGCTTAATACCTGAGTCTAGATTATTAATAGACCCGTAAACTGCTGAATCTGAAAAGGGTTGGGGACAATCTTATTCCAGTATTTTTCTAACCATGCTCTTGGAAGTCCTGACTTGAGCGGGGGTGGGGACAGGTCCTGGTGTTCCCCTTACTGTCCCCAGAGCTACCCCTTGTTACTTCTTCTGCTGGGGTGTATGGTCAGTGCAGGGTTCACTTGAAACAAAGGGTTCCATTGCAGGAAAACAATCACTGTTCTGGAAGCCACAGGGAAGGTTGGTTTTGTGTCCATGTTTCGTAGTCAGAGGAACCTAGGGAAGAACTTACCCAAAGTCATCCAATTGGTTAGCGTAATTCTGGACTGGAGCCACCTATCCTTCTAATCTAGACCTTTCCACTCAGCCTATCTTCAGTGGTCTCTGTGCTATCTTGGCTGGTGGTGTCAAGAAGCACATTTAAAGGCTGCTGAACAGGAGGAGGGAGTCCAAACAATGTTGACACAAGAAAGCATAATCTTGAAGAAGCAGCAGCTATCTGCACTGGGAGGTTCTGGAAGTCATTAGTTTGCCAGACTCTTTCTTCAGCATCTCTAAGCAGCCCTGCTGACTGGGTTGAGGACCCATAGGATGCTAGGTAATGCCAGACAAAGAGTTCTAGACCCAGGGTTCTAGACCAACTCTAAACCAATGTACCTTGTGACCGTGGACAAGTGATTTTGTCTTTCAATTGCCTCATGTATTGCTGGTTTATTTCTAAAATGCTTTCCAGTTTTAGAATTCTCTGACCTTTAAAGATGACCTTACCCTTACACCAGTGGCTACATTTTATATCAACTTGCCTTGAAATAGAGGTATCAGCTTTTCTATCTCACAAGCTTAAGGTACCCTAAAGATCCTTGTGACTTATTTAACTTGTCCTTCACCAACATAAAATTCTTGTCCACATAGGAGTGGCATGATAAGAGAATGTTCACCCAGGTTCTGAGGATAGTGTGTATTATTACATGAAAAGAAATCACCTAATGTGCATTCTGCTGATATTTTGTTCTCTTTCTCTTTGTCCTGCAAATTAATATCATATGTGAGCCATCATGAGGCTTTTCCAAGAACACCTAATACATGCCAGGTTAGAAAACTACATAAGCCAAACTCATCAGAATAAGAAACAGGTACTTTATGAGAAGGCAGGGCCCGTATGGAACGGTCAAGGTGTGGAGATCATGCATGCCGCAGATGTGCTTTGGAGACTGGTTATATAGAGGAAAGGTTAAGAGACCCCCCTCAGCAAACACTTTGGTTTTGACCACACTAGGCACATGGATATATTGCTCCCAGAGAAGTCATAATTCCAGGAGTCAACAGCTTCAAGTTCTTCACCCACCACAGCCCCAGACTCATTGTAGGAAAAAGCAATGATTCACTCGGAGGCTTCAGAGTGGTATTAAATTACTTGTCCATTATTATGTGATTTATGCTGAGATTGGGCTGAGAGGTCCCTGCATAGCTTTCTCCTCCTCACCCCACCCACCCCAGCTGCAACCACTGCCCAAACATCCACAGAATTTATAGTGCAGAAATTGGCTCCGAGTCTCAGAACTGTGGCATTTTCTTTCTGCCAGGGCTTTCTGCTACTATGCTGGTTTTATGCATAAGTCCAGATGATTCTTATATTAAGCCACAGGAAAAAAATTCAATTTATTTTTTATTAAAGTCCAACCGCTGCCCTGCCAGTCAAATCCATTTATCTCACTGAGCATGGATTGCTCATGTCAACCCATGATTACCGTGCGCTACCTCGATAACAGCCCGCTGATTATCTCAACATCTGAAAAGCTGCCTTTTGTAAATTACATTGCAACTAATAAAGCCCAGATGCACTCGCTTCAGTGTCCTCTCTTGCTCTCTCTCTCTCTCTCTCTCTCTCTCTCTCTCTCTCTCTCTCTCTCTCTGTCACGCACAGGAGCCAAACCACAAGGCCAGTGCTGGCATCTGAATGTCATCATTACCAAAGCCTAGGATTTCAGGACCAGACACAGAAAACGTCCTTTTTCCTGCTGCAGCTACCTAGAAATTGGGTTTGCATAACCCTGTTGATTCAATATGCTTTCTCCCAAAGTTTGATGGGGCGTCACATTAGAGCTCCATTATTACAGCAAGCACAGAAAAGCCAGATACCAGACAACACTTTAATTTAGGATAATAAGGAAGATGAACAACATGTGGTGCGGATCATGTAGGTGCAAAGGCTGTGATTTTTAAATTACATGAAACAGATGTGGAGGGGAAAGCTGCCATCCATATGACAGTTTAGTTCAGCTTGAACAAAGATAGGCCCTGATGTGGTTTGGGGCTACTTATGCTGCCCAGTGGTGGTGAATCAAAGAAACTGAACTTAAAGTCCATACATTGGTCTCAGCAGTGGCCCTGTGCTGAGGTGTTTTGCTGAATGATGGCTTCAATACCCTTCTTGTTACGGTTTCTTCATGTTTCAAGTAGAAAGAAAGAAGTGTTAAGGGCCAGGATGAAGGCATAAATTAGTATTGGTAAATGTGTCTTTTTCAAAGGTCAAGGTCTTCTACATATCTCCAAGGCCACACTATGTAGTTCTGCTAAGAATTACATGGCACAGAGCCTGGGCAGAGCAGCAGCTCAAAGGAAGGGCTTTACCTGGTGGAATTCACTTACAGCCCCAGAACCAAGGAGCCACTCACTAGGACCACTCTTCTGTGGTCTTCTGTGATCACCTCCCACCGGACACTCCTTGTCATTCCCTGCTGTCTGTGCTCTGGAGGAGGTCAGGTTGGATACCTGAAGGGTAGCTTGGTGTGCTTTCAGGTCTATCTAGGTTGTGGGTCAAGCCTAGAAAAATAGAAACCATTTGGACCAAGACCCAGAGCTCCAAGAAATGGGGACAATCATAGGTAACTGGAATAGTGAGGACAAAGTGAGGGACCCCAGCCTTCTGGCTCCCAAAACTGCAAAGAGTTTTCCTTTCCTTTTCTTTCTTTTCCTTTCCTTTTTTTTCCTTTCCTCCATCCGTCTACCTCTACTTCCTTCTTCTTTCCTTCCGTTCCTTCCTTCTTTCTTTCCTTCCTTCCTTCCTTCCTTCCTTCGTTCCTTCCTTCGTTCCTTCCTTCTTTCCCTCCTTTCTCCCTCCCTTCTTTCCCCCCTCCCTCCCTCCCATCTTTCCTTCCTTCCTTTGGGTCTTGCTCATGCTGCACAGCACTCTACTACTGATCTATATCCTCATATTCTTTCTTTCCAAACTGGAATCATTTCTAAGAGTGGTTATTTGGCTTTGCCAAGTTTTTGCTTCAAGATGGCTTTAATGTCCATTCTGCCTCATTTTCTTGTCTGTTAGGCAGAGGGAAAGGTGTGGAAAGGCCAAGACTAAGGGGTGAGTGGGCACGATTATGTGGTGGCTCCAAAGAATTGGGTGCAGAGTAGCCATCACTGTAAAACTCTGCCTCTACTCCATCCTTATGTGATGCAAGCTGAACATTCACTCAACCAACATATTGAACCCTGCTTGTGCAAAGAATAGGGCTGGTGCTGTGAAGACAAAAATAGCTTCTAATTATTCCCTAACTTTGTGTTGTTTGCCATTTATTAAAGAAGAGAAGATCTGCATAGACAGAACCCTACCTGGAAGACAGAACAAATGCCTAAGAGTATTAGAAATAAAACCATACTATTCAGGTACAGCAAAGGGAAACAGCCATCTTGAGAAGCAATCATGGAGAATAGGGTGTTTGAGTAAACTCTAGAAACTCTACCCCAAATCCTGGGAGAACTGCCATCTCATCTCCCCTCGATGTGTGTGTTTTTGTTTTGTTTTGTTTTTATGATGCAGAGTGGATTTTGTATTTCAATAGCAGAGCAGTTTGAGGCAGGCGTTCACTGGACCAGTCTGGTAACTAGGACCCAACTTGGGGCCTTGGGACTCAATGGATGCTGTGAATATCACAGACTATTCAGACATTGCATCCTGGTCATTTCTGCTCACCTGTCCTGTATCTGCTAGGCTTCCTCAAGGCTTTAACAAATTAAAAGGGCACTATGGTGCCATCTCATTTAGTCAGTTTCTAAGTTGATGTTCTAAAGAACTTTCACCCTCCCAATATTTCTGAGGAATGGGGTTCTCTAAAACCTGACTTCAAAATTACCTTCCAAGATGAGGTCATACTTGTTTCATGGAAAGCAATGGAGAGAGAGTGTTTAAGAGCAAGAGAGTATAAGGCATAGATACAGAGAAAGACAAATGGAGAGACTAAAGGAGAGAGGACCAGAATGTTTTCCACTGTCCTCTTCACATGCAAAACAAATGTCAGAATTCAAACCCAGCATTTTTAAAAATTAAATATGTAGTTTTTATTAGTACATGTTTGTAGTACATAATAATCACACACATTGTGGGGAGTTTGTGCCTGCCATAACACATCTTAATTCTTTTGTGTCCCTTTCTCTTCCCATCCCTCACTGTTCCCTCCACTTGACTCCCTTCCCATTTGGAAAAGCTCTATTTGTATATTTTCCTTTGATTCTCCCTTTTCTTCCTACCACAATTTGCTTCCTCCCCCAATTTATACATTATAATAAAACCAAACATTTACAACATGCTCGCTAATGTGCAAAGCAGTCCTTTCACTACATTAGTTTGTATTTAGAGATAAAGGTGCCAAGTTACAGTCAGGGCATCCTTTGTCCAAGAATAGTACTGCTCACTGGAGTCCTGCAGCCTGCCTCGCTGTTAGTTCTGGAAAACTTCCTTGGTACCGTCATACTTCCTTGCCCCTTGCCAGACCCCCAGGCAAAGTAAAGTCCTCTCTGCAAACCACGGGACTCAGTCAGGCCTCTCTTAACTCTAACTCCAATCTTTACTGACCTCAGCTTCCTGACTTTTAACACCATGATCAACATACTCCACTTTTTCTCTTTCTTTTCTTGTTCCAATTACCATGAAACATTGGCTTCCTTGCTCTCTAAAAACTTTCCTGAGTGTTGTTCTCTGACCTGTTTGGTGGTCACAAATGGAAAGACAGTCGCCTGTGCCAGGGGTCTTTTTCTTGCTGTTTCACAGTGGCATCACTGCTAGTCAGCAAAACCCCATCATAAACCAGGTAAACTTCGAGAGAAAATATGGTGTGTTAGCAGGGGGAGGGGCTAGCATATGTCTTCAGGGCATTGTATAGCCTCCAGTTCAAATCTCATTATCTACTTAAAATTGTTTACTAAGTAAGTGAGACAACCAACTAATTTCAGAGGTATGATGTATGTACTCTGTCCGTCAACAGTCATCACCTTCACCAGCTGTGACTGCTGGCCACTCTAGATACAGCATGAAAAAATAAAAGATTAGTTTCTGTCTCTCTTGTACCTTGGAGTGTAAGGTGGAAAGAAAGGAAAAAGCCAAACAGGGTGTGGCAAGACGGTAGAAGTTATAAAAAAAAGAATCCCCCTAAAACTCAGTATGCTGTAAAAAATATTCCACCAAGTCTAAATCTGGCTTCTAGGAGGAGCCCTTAGGAACCACATCTGAGTAAATATGGCACGAGAGTGCAAAGGCGAGATGTACATGGTGATTCCAGGTAGTCAGTCCGTGCAACCAGGCTTCCTCTTTGATGTTTAAAGTGATGTTCTCCTAATTTTAAAGGCGATCAATGTTCCTTGGAAATTTTTATCAAAGAAGAGCTGAGACAGTAAGAATGGCTAGCATTAAGAAATCAACCAATAACAAATGCTGGAGAGGTTGTGGAGAAATAGAAACCCTTCTCCACTGCTGGTGGGAATGCAGACTGGTGAAACCACTGTGGAAATCAGTTTGGAGATTCCTCAGAAAACTAGGTCTAGAGGTCCCATTCAACCCAGCTATCCTCCTGCTGGGTATTTTCCCAGAAGATCTAAAACATCATATCATAGTGATATATGTGCACCTATGTTCATAGCAGCACAATTTGTAATTGCTAAATTGTGGAAGCAACCCAAGTGTCCAGCCACTGAGGATTGGATAAGAAAATTGTGGTACTTTTATATAATAGGATATTACTCAGCTATAAAGAAAAATAAACTCGAGGCTTTTATAGGTAAATGGTCACAACTAGAGACCATACTCATAAGTGAAATAAATCAAACATACATGTGCAAGCACCGCATTGTTTCACTAGTGCAAAACCTGAAAGAGTTAATTTGAACTAGGAGGTATGATAGACATTGTGAAATGATAGGAAAGCTCTCAAGGGTAAAGGGCAATTGGGACATGGGAAAAGAGAAGGGAAAGAAGGAGAAATTTTGTATATACGTATATACAGGATAGTTAACATAGTTGTTCTTCTGTCTTCTATTTCTATTTCTTTGCTGAAAGAAACTGTCAATGAGTCCTTGGTTGATCAGCTTTGCATGTCTCTATCTGTTTTCATGAGAAACCACTTTGAAGATATCAATATATAATACAACAAGCATTGTTAATTTTCTACCACTTTGTTTGTAACTCCGTATTGTCTATACTGTTCTTTTGCTATTTTGTAAAATGCTGTCTGTCTGTTAATCTTTTCCTCCTTTTATTTTTAAAATAAAAAAAAAAAAAGAAAAGCTGAGAAAAGCTAACGTCTTGTCCACCAAGGTCTTCGTAGGAACTCTGCAAAGAAATTAGTCAAATAAATCTGGGCAATCCTGGATTAAACAGCTTGAGTTGGTAATGTGTGCTGTAATTATTAGAGAGGCGTTCAGAGTAGCAGGATGTTCGCCTACCCATACGACCACAGAAAAATCTCCATAAACAAGTGCTGGCAGAGCTCATTCTAGAACAGCTGACCTAAGGGTTCTAGCATCTACTCTTGGGTGTAGCCAAATGATTAGCACATTTTTCTCATTTGCACCTTAGTATGGGACAGGAGCCTACATTTCAGGTCACTGTAAGCGATACCACCTAAAATGCATTATCTTGATCAGTACTCAGATACTGTTTAATGTTAGCCTCTCTTTAAAGACTGATGTAAAACATTTCTCCCTGGTCAGACTTTCAGATCACCACACATATTTTTGTTAAACAACTGATTTGACTTTACTTTAGCTACATAGTGAATTTTGCACCTGAAAGGATTTTATGTTTTATGCATGCTGCTAGGAAACCTACAGCTAAATTTGGAGCTTCCTCTATCAGGTCTGTGATACTGTATAGCATGGTTTTATACATCAAGGACATTCATATGTCTGTAGTAACTTTCTATTCATACTTTCTCCTTCGTCATTTGTAATCATCTTTAATTTATTTAATTTTCCTCAATTATTCAAATTTTGAAGCTCTAAATTCTTTTTAGTTTGTATGTATAATTAAAAATGTGTACATGTTCATTTTAAGTGATGATGAAAAGAAGAGAGGAAAAATCAACTCTAATCTTGACACACAAAGAAAGTTACGAACTGTTGAAATTTTAATGCAGTATCTGGCAATCATCTTTACAAAATTGGAATCAAACATTATATATGAGCTTTTTGCTTATATTTTCCATAGACTCATGAGCATTTTTCTGTATTAAATATTCTGTGGTGTTAAATAAATGTTAATATTTATTTGGGGACTTTCAGCATATTTTCAAGGGTTTTTTTCTTCTATTAGTGTTGTGTTAAAATCTGTCTAGTACATTCATTTCTTTAAGTTTTCTAATTATTATTTTAGGATAAATTCTGGAGAGAATTAGTAGTTTGAAAAACGTAGAACATTTTTAAGCTGGTGATAAATATTGCCAATGGCCTTTCAGAAGTAGTTTGTTCGGGGGAATTGGTACATGTATATACCATATCTTGTTCATTTGCAATCCCTTTACCCCTTTGTGGTTTAGATATAGATATCCTCTAATAGTCTCATGTATTCAGAGGTGGAGTTTTTAAAAGGTGAGTATTCTGTTAGGAGTGTCCTTGAACTATTCTATTAGGTGGCCTTGAACTTGCTAAGTAGCCCAGGCTGGCTTGGAACTTTCAGTGATCCTCCCGCCTCAGTCTCCCAGGAATTCTGGTATTATAGGAATACAATGCACCACTACACTCCAGATCCCTGTAGTGGTTCTGTCTTTAACCTGGAAAATAAGAGCACTTTTAACGTTTGTCATGTTGGCCTAGTGGAGACAATAAAGTGGATAACAATCTTGTAGTGTGACTGGGAGTGAATCGGGAAGACTTATCCCAACATTGCCATCCACTAAAAGTATGCAACCTTTTAACATCCAGGAGCAATGCCCCATATTTCTTTTTCTTTTTTTTTTTTTTTGAGACAAGGTCTTGCTATGTAGTCCAGGCTGGCTTTGAATTCACTATGTGACTGGCCTCTAATTTATGACAACCCTCCTGCCTCGGCCTCCCAAATGCTGGGATTACAGGCATAATGCCTAAAATTTCCATTCAACAAGCATCCTTTTTCTTCTACCAAATTATGACAAAAGAATAAAAGACAAAAGCTGGGGAAGGAAAATCCTCATGTGGTACCCAGAGATCAGGATGGCAATTCTGCACAACTTTTAGCTGAGTCCCAGATGCAAACTAAGCCCAGATGCACTGGATCTGGGAGTGGAATGGGAATGCTGGGATGCAAGAATCAGTGAGAATGAGGTAGGAGCAGCCTTACTTGCCCAGGAAGGTGGGGCCTGGATGGCTGCTTTCTCTGTGTCTCCCTGGTTTCCCTGCTTCTGCACTTCCTAACCTGAGAGAGTTAACCTCGCTCCTATGAGGGAGATCTTTCTCTAAGGATGTCCTCGTAACAGAAACCTTCAGATACCTCAACTGGCAGTAATATATGTTCCCTATACATGGAGGAAAGGCAGACTCATCCTATGTCTTCAGACTGGGCAGCAGTCTATGAAGCTGGGATGTTGCTTAATATATATTGCATGTGTCTTTCATAACTGGTTTAGTTTGTGAGCTTATTTTTCAGTAGAACTCAAAGCATTGATTTTACAGTAAAGTATAAAGCCCAAGATGATAAAGACCTAGCTTTTTCAAGAGATCCCTTTTCCTTCTATCCCTACAACAGTGAAACAAGTTTGTTTTTAATTTTATTTTCTTCTGAGATAAACTAGTTGGGGGACCCAAGCCTCTGAAAACCATTTTGTTTTCAGTGTAGCCACATGCAAATGTGTCAGTTCTCTAGTCTGAGTCAAATACTTAGCATTTTGCTCTAGATTTCCTGAAAACACAGACTGTCAGCAGTTTCATTTCTTTCTTTGACATCTTTCACTCTTGATCATCCATACAAATAACTACTCCATGAATAATGGGAGTAGTTTTGGTGAGATTCAAAAATAAATAAAGGTGAAAGACTGTGATTGTATTTTACTCAATATTATTTTATGTGCTAAAAGTGAAAAATTTAAAAAAATAGTTTATTTTGCCCAAAGCAAGAATAAATAGCAATATCAAAATATTGATTGAACACGGGGTTGGAAAAGTAGAGCAGAGCTCTATAGAACACAGAGGCAACTCTGACTCAACTCCCATTCTCTTTTCCATTCTTGGGCTAAGAGAAACTCCTTCCAGGTCAGAAAGCCAGAGAATGAATCCCTCAGAGTTTGATCCAATAGGGCCTTCTGCCCCCATTTGGAAGAAATTTAACTTGGTTTGTTCACTCTGAGGATTTTAAATATGGTAGTCCAGTGTCACAGCTTCTTCAGAAAGTATCTTCTTCCACTCTCAGAAGAGTCTCACTGGGACAATAAGTTCTGTGGTTACCCTAGTTATTCACAGAGAAAGGGATGAGAAGGGAAAGAAAAGCACCGCATCTTTCTCTGTAGATTTGGGGACTGAGTCACAGACTATGCCAGAGGTTGGCAATTCTTTCTTCTGTAAAGGACTGCATGGTAAGTATTTTAGGTTTTTGAGCTGGATAGTTTCTGTTGCAACCATTGCAGAGAGGGGGCGGGACAAGGTGTGTAAACCAATGAGCATGGCTGTGTTCCTACTAAACTTCACAGACACAGAAATTTGTGCTTAGTATAATTTTCCATTGTCACAAAATAGTTTTCTTGTCTGATTTTCCTTCAATTTAAAATTTTCCTTCCATTTAAAATGTGAAAGCCACTCTTAGCTCATGGGCCAGATTAGACTGCAGGCTGTAGCTGCCCCTGTGCTATTCTAAACTCTTCTAGGAACACTTTGGGTGCTGACAGGTGGCTGCTTGCATGCTTTCTCTTGGCACACGCTAGGTATCATCATCATCAATATTTATTTACATTTCTATAGCTTGAACACAAACATGAGAGCTTGGGGAGTGGAGGAAAACTTATCGCCTCTTATTACTTATCATCATCAACCATGGCTTGGGTGGCGATAGGTGAGATGTACCATAAGTAATTTGCTACTGATAATAAACTACCCAACCTCATGAGTGATTTATGCCTACTTACACAGTAAAGCAGGTTGGAAGCTCTCACTATAATAATGCTGTGCTTCCTCACTTGCACTTTGATTTGCTTTTGCCAGGCAGGGGAAAATATCTGCTGCAAGATGACTGACAAGTGAGGGTCACAGGCAGGGCAAAGTGAGCTGCCTGCCGGGAGAAGGTGGAGAGCCTCTCTCACCAAGTCCTACATCACTCAGCCTTTTTCAGGTGGGGAAACATCTGCACAACAAGAAAAGTTTCAGCAACAGGCTGGTGGTATCAATGAACAGCAGAGCTGGAACTATGATGCAGTTGTATAGAGCCCTGGAGTTTGTGGCTCAAGCTAGGACACACAGCTTTGAGTATCACGGGACTCAGAAAAGCCTCAAAACCTAGCAGCCCACTGTCTTCTTGTCTTTAGGTTGTGACTATAACAAGAGCGTCCCAAAGCATTGACTACATGTACCATGACTGCACAAAGCCAGGGCCTTCTCATTCATGACACAGGCAGTTGTACTATCCCCGTATTATAGATGAGTAGGCTGTGTTTTCAGGATATTGCTACCTAGATAAAAAGGTCTGATCAATATTCAGAGAACTGGCTTTAAGTACTTCTACATATTGGATTTGGCTGCCAAGGAGTGTGTTATGGTTTATGACTAGATGTCCCCACAAAGCCTCATGCAGTCATAGGTGGGGCTTTTTCAAGGTGGCTGGATCTAGAGTGTGTGACCCTGGAATTGATTCATGGTGCAGTGCTAGGATCAAGGGCTCTAGGATTAAGGGTGTGAGTGCTTCCTGTCCTAAATAGCCTGGATAAGATAAAAAGGATAGAAATCACTGTGGTTGTCTCTTATGGCTTTGCTTTGTTGCCTTCTGCCCACCATAAACTCGACAAACTATGAGCTAAATGAACATTTCCTCCTTTAACTTTGGGTGTCAGGTATTTTGTCTCAGCAATGAGAAAAATAATGAAGGTGGAGGGGGTGTCCCTGTGCCAGGTGGAAGCGCTTGGGCACAATGGAAAATGAACAGCAAATGCCCTCTAGTAGGCTGTCAAGTTGGCAATATAGAAGGGCTTTGAGGGTCACTGTGTTAAACTCTGTGTCCAGGAATAAGACAGCATTGAGTACCTTACAGCAAAGTCACCCCTGGACCACTGTCTACCCACAGTGAATGCTAGTTTGTCTGGCTTGTCATCCAAATAACTTCTTAATCAGCCAACAATTTCATAATCTATAGGACAATGGTAACTGATGCATATAATTATGGCCCAAGAGGCACTCTAAGAAGAACAAGTACATTCTTAATAATCAAACAAATTATTCCGAACATAATGTTACTGATAGTTTTATTATACTTTAATTCCTTAGAAATTGATCAGCAATTTGTACTGTACTAATTTGTCTACAGCACTGGGCCTGAACCATGCACATTTCTAGGGTCTGTTTTCAGTTAGTTATTTTTAAAGGTTAATTTTTTTTTAACATCAGACTCATGTTCATGTTCAGTTAACAAAGTTTCTTTGCTTGGCCAAATAAGTTAAGCTCCTGAATCTTTTTATTAGACCCATCTGTGCACTCTTTAATAAAACCCAGTTTTAGCAATAACCTTGATAATTAGTTTAGTGGAACCCCTCTAATCACAATGTCTGACTACCTGTGATTCAATCACATTTCTGAGTTTAGTCTTCATCCTCCACTATCCCCTCGGTAGTATATTTGGTCACCCTGGCCTCTCTTCAGCCAGACTCCTATTTAGTTGGTTTAGCCAGAATCCCTTTAATCCTAATGTTTCCTCGTAGTAATTTCTGCCTATTGACCCTACTCTACTCCTGGGCTACAAGTACTCACTTATCTACAACATATTGTGAAGTAAGCCAGTCTTTCTCCCTCACTGTAAAATCCATTTGTGAGGGTCCCTAAACCTATTGCATTATTATGCTTTATTATGCTTTAACAAACATCACTGATTATTTGTTTAACACAGTAGTGTTTGTACTGAAGCAAAACACCAATGCCATCTAAATTAATTTTATCGATGAAGTCCTTCAGAGTTCCTCCTTCTGGCAAACTAATTCTTCACTCTTTTCTTTTTGTCACTGGAAAGCAGCTCAGAGATTCATAAATTTGGGAACTTAAACACTGGCTTACCCAGGCATCTGGACAGCTACAGGTAGAATGCTAAACAAATGCAAGCACAGAAAGCAACAGGGAGAAATAGGTAGGAGGGCTGCAGGGAGGCGAGCAGGAACGGCCGCCTCCTCAATTACACTTCAGAGCTGTGAAACATTAATGTTGATGGCTAGAAAAAGGGAAGAATATAAAACACCAGAGGCACCTGGTGAAAGCCAGGCTCTACTAGAATTTAAAGAGGTGGAAATAAACCTAGAGTTCTAAAGCAACACCTCGGAGACTGTGCTTTTGCGTTTTCTCACTAAGGGTCGGAGAGCAGAGGGAGACAAGGAACCAAAGCAGGAGGGAAAGGAGGAGCTGGGGGAGAGGGTGGCTGGTAAGAGAAGGAAGATAGAACATGCCTTTTCCCCCAAATATTCAATTTATAGGACCTTAGTTATGTATATTACATTGTGTTCCCTGAGTGGTAGCCTCTTTCTCACTGTTCTAAGAGCTGAAATAAAGCTCTGGTGCTGTCTATAGTATTTTTCAGTGCCTAAGTTCATTTCGTGTTTCACTTATTTTGCTGTCATTCACATAAGTCTGTCTTTATCCTTTGTAGTTTATCCTTTATGCCAGTTTTAAGATTGCCTCCCATCACAGCTACAAAGTCAAGGCTACCAACACAGAAAGCTGGGAATATTGTCACTGTGGAACCTCTCCCTAAAAACTCCAAACCTCAAAGAGGCACCTGGATGAGATGGGGGGACGGGCCCAGGATCCTTGAGTTGCTAACAGCTGGTGGCTCCTTGAGTACTCAGGGGTCCCAACACACCTTTCCACTCCCTGTGAATCTCCTTCAGAGCTGTGTATGCCTCTTAATCCCTGTCTTGTGTCCCTATAGCACCCCAAGCTCTCCACAGACACAGCCTCAGCTCCAGCTTCCTGCCTCTTGGCTGCTCTGTGCACTTGGTTGGGCAGCCCTCTGCAAACTGTAATCCAGCTTCCTGCTTCTCTTTGATCAGGCCTGCACCATCCCCATGAGCCCTCTCTGATGCTTGCCCTTCCCTGGATTGAACTGGCTGCATGGGGTCGCAAAACGACCCTTTTCACTGAGGTCTCTTCTCCCCAGCAAGAAGCTGGTGGAAGCAGGAGTATGAGGATGTTTACTCCCTGCTACAACTGCAGTGGGAAAGATGGAAGCTACAAGGTCTTCTTCTCACTTCCTGGCTCATTTTAGTGCTGGGGGACCACACAAGCTGAATAATTTATTGAGCAAGAGAAACAACCCTCACTCCCCATCTCCGCATGGTGAGTTGAACACAGTCTTCATCACTGGCTCCATGAAGATAACCTCACTGTAATTCCAATAAAGCTTAGACAGACCTAAATCCAAAGACCAGTATCCTTAGTGACAGGAGAGGAAACTAAAGACAGACTTGGGGAGGAAAGGCATGTGAAGAAGGCAGCAGAGATTGGAGTCCCACTTCTATAAACCAAGGAATTCCAGGAACCACCAGATACTGTAGAAAACATGAATGGATTCTACCCTAGAGTCTTGGGAGGAAGTGTGTGATCCCATGAAATTTGGAATTCCAGCCCTTAGAACTGTGTGAAGAAACGTTTGTGTTGTTTTAACTCACCCGATTTGTGGTAATTACTTGCAGCATCCCTAGGACACCAGTATACACCCTTAGGCAAATACACTGAGAACAGGACATTTTCTGTTGATACATGTAGGACAGAGGACTATCAAATGATCCTCACAAATTTGGACAAATTAACTCATAGGTTATGTTACCTCAGCACCTAGTGGGCATGTGGAATGAGAGCTTTGGATGAAGCGCACTGAAAGCTTCAGTCTGTGAAAGAGCACTGGGTACATAGAAAAAAGAAAAGATGAGGGCATTAGGAAGTCAGAGAAGGCCCAGAGAGGGAGATGGTTGGAAGTTATCTCCAGTATCTGCAAATGCTAAGCCACTGCCTAGAGATGAAACAGGAAGTGCAGAGCTGGGACAGACTAGGATTTCTAGCCCAAGGACACAATTTCCCCCTAAAATGAGGAAATTGACCATTCACTCAGATCACTGCCTGAATTGCTTTAGAGGTCCTTCCTTCCCCTTTCATTTTCTATTCTCTACTGGCCACTTGAAAGTGGCTTTTCAGAAAGCACATAAGGATCTACAGGAGGTTCCTAAGTTTGACAAAGCAGAAAATCACTTTTGCTGTAGAGGAAACTCCAGGGTTATACACTTTGGAAGAAAATTAGACAATCAGCCAAGATACTCTTTAATTCAAAGAAAACCAAAAACAGTATGGAAGGAAGATGCTGCTCTGCATATAAGGATGGGATGAGACCTATGGCAAAATATAGGGATCAAAAAATTCAGAAAGTATAATGGAACCTTCCTGTGTTTACTTCCTCTGATATACTATGCATTTATGCAAACAACTATCAAATACACGACTATCAAAATTAAATTATATACAAGCTTACAATTACATCAATGCTTCTCACTGTAGGGAGGTTGTACCCCAGGGGACTTTTATCAGTGTGCATAGAGATTGTGCGATTGTAGAGACCAGAGGTGTTACTGGGTAGAGGCCAGAGATTCAGTTAAACATCCTGCAGAGACATCCAATAATGACAGACCTTTACAGCAAGGAATTACCCAGCTTAAAATGTCAATAGTAACAAGGCTGAGAGATTCTAAATGAAATAAATTATATGTATTAACAACAAAGGTAATACATAATTAAGAATTCATGGCTTCCTAATTGTCTACTGGTGTCTATGTTTTAGGAGTTATAAATTTGGTTGTAGGTTTTTACATATATTGTATTTGTCTGGTGTAAACACTATTATGGCATGGACTATGTAGCTCTGCCAAACTCCACATTCAACAAAAATCATGTCAGTAGCTTCAAGCTAGCCACATGAAGAAAATTCATACTATGGAAATAGACAAACACTACAAATGAGATCTTACTTTTTTGACAATCTGTTGTTACATATATTCAGTAATGCACCACTGGAGTTATGGATATAGGGTGTCTGTCCGGGGATGATATTTTCCTCATTTTTTACTTCTCTTGAAAGAATGCAGTGAGTCAAAAACCTCATTTTTCTGACCAAAAATAAGTAAAAGGACACAAGAAGCCTGGAAAAAATGAGATCTTAGAAAAGACTCAAAAGGAAGAACAGAAGGAATAGGGTATTTACATTAAATAATTTTAAGTTGAAAGGAAGTCATGCATCTAAATGTATTTTTTACACCATTACAACATCTGGGTGGAAAGGGGAAAAAATCAGTGCTTCACCAAGATGTGTCTTTGTAATATCAAGTAGATGAATATTTGGATATTTAGATTACGGGAAGCATAATAGCTCAATATTAGGAAACATTAAGATGATTTGCCACCTTTTTCTCTGATCCAAATATCTGAAAATGATTCCACTTTGGTAAAGTACTATTTGACTTCAGAGTGACCCAAGTAGGAAGCCAGGTCACCGTATGGTAGCTACCTCATGCAATTTCCTATTTACATAAAGTTTGCATTTACTCTGCTATGTGGTAAGGGATTTAGCATTTCCCTTAATAACAAAATATGAGGGAAAGGAGGGAGAAGATGACAGAGAAAGCAAAATATAACTACATGGTACTGTTCCTCTCCTCTGCTTCCCAGTTGCCTACATGCACTAAGCAAATCTTCTCTGCCAGGCCCTTCTATCATACTGTTCTTGCTTTGGACCCAGCTGATTTTGGACTGAATTTCTCAAACCACGAGCTAAATCAAGCCTCTCCTCTTTCAAGTTGTGAGTGTCAGGTATTGTGTCCAGCAAGTAGAAAGCTGACTAATACTTAAAACTGAGGAATGTGGTTGCTGCTGTGACTATACTTGACCATGTGATTTAGAAGCCTTTGGAACTGGCTTGTGTGATGAGTTGGGAAAGATTTGGAGGAGCAGGCTAGTGAAGGCTTCGAATACAATAAGCAGAACCTAAAAGGTGATTCTGGTCAAACCCCAAAGAATGGAATGCTGATAGGAATACAGACAGTACAAGACAGGCTCAGGAGATTTTAGTTGGAAGCAATGACTTGGATTGGAGATTATGTGTGATATGCTCTAGCAGAAACTTTGTATTTTGCCCATGTACTGAGACTTTGTCAGAGACTGAGGTTAAGAGCAATGGACCAATTGATCTGGTGGAGGAAGTTTCAAAGTAGTCCAAAATGCAGAATGTGGCATGAACACTGCTGGTTGCTTTTAGCCATACTTGTTGTAAGGATCAGGGATGAACATTTTTAATTGGTGAGAGAGTCCATGGAATGCCTGCCTGTCAAGAAGACCCTTCTATTGAATTAATTCTCTGGGATTCATTTTGCTGTGCTCAATCATCTCTGTCACAGAGGTTACTGCAGCCATGGTCCAAGTTGGCCTGGCTACTGCTCACATTTAATAGTAGACCTTGGTGTCATTCACATGATACAGGTTTTACTGGCATGTAGAATTCAAGTGTTGTGGAGTCAGGGAGGTTTTCACTCAAATTTCAGAGGATGGTCTGAGAGGATAATGCATGAAGCTGTGGAAATGAAGCCAAAGGTGCTTTGGAGACCCCATGAAGTTGGAGATGACAGAAACTTGGAATACCAACTAAGAAAAACTTTAGGCTCTAAGTGCAGCCAGCCTAAGAAGGAGGCCTTATAGGCTTCAAATAGCAAGGTCATAGGACTGAAACTGCCCAAACCCTTTGGAATCCACATTTTACCACCATATATGTGCCCCAGATGCAAGATATGGAGCTACAGGACATAATGTTTGCCCTGGCAGGTTGTAGTCTTGTTTTGGTACAATTCCTTTCTATCCCTTTATTCCTCACTTTTGAAATGAAAATGTTTATGATAGGTTTCTGGAGCAGATAAAAATGAAACAAAAGTTAAAAAAATGCGTTTATTGTGTGCATGGAGAAGACCACAGTGGAAAGGAGGGATGTGGAGCTTCTGAGGGCCTGGCCAAGGAATGAAGGCTATATAGGGCCAGAGTGGATGTGGGGTTTAGGGAATGGTCTGCCTGACATACCTTCTAGCAACTGGATCAATATAGCAGGTAGTGATTGGGTAGCTTGGGGCGATATGGTGGTTAGTAATTGGGCCATTTGGAGTGATGGGGTGGTTAGTGATTGGGCCATTTGTGCTGGGAAGAGGGAAGCAGGATGTTGCAAAAGGGAGGAAGTAGCTTGACCAGGAAGGCAGGGCCTGCCTCATGGTCTTCAGTCTAGGATTCCATGTTGGTCTGTTGTCATGATGACTGAGCAAATTTTTATAAAGGTGAAAAACCCATCAGTTTACCCTGTGTTGTTGTGCCTTGGGATTATGTAACTTGTTTTTAATTTTTACAAAGGGTCACAGCTAAGATTTTGCCTTGAGTCTCTGAAGAGGCTTAGACTTAGACTTTGAAAAATGTTGAAGTTGTTGAAACTTTGGAGAGGAAATTACTGGGTTTCTGATGGTACACATTCTAGTTGTATCATGTTAGGCATAATTATAAACTTGCTATTGTACTGGAGATTAAGCATGGCTTAAGGAGATGTGTGTGGTTTGAAGCTGACAAGGGAAAGATTATGACCATTATGTAACCCTGATATGACTTAATTGGTTTGAATTGAAGACATCTAGATTAGTAGAGAATGTTCCTGGGTGTGTCTGGTTGGATCGTGGAGGTGTGTGGCTTTGGGTGTTATATAAGGTCTCTGGCCCATTCCTCTCTGACACCATTTGCTTCTTCTGTTCCCCAGCTGCTGTCATGAACTATGCACCTTTGCTCTGCCAGGCCCTTCTTTTCAAATTTTTTTTATTTTAAAGAGAATAATAATTTTTAAAAAAGAACAATAGCAAAATACCAACATAGACAAAAACAAAACAAGCAAAAACAACAAAAATGATACAGGGTTTCAGAACAAAATGATAGAAATTCACAGTGGTTGCTACACTACATATTGTTATTTTCAATGAAGTTGCTCAGATTACTAGATGTAAGAATACAAGGTTGATCAAACCATTAAAGACAATAAAAACTAAAAACAAGGAAAAAACCCATTATGCCAGGCCCTTCTGCCATGATGTTTGTGCCTTGGAACCATCTGGCTAGAGACTGAATTCCTCAAACCATGAGATAAATTAAATCACTCATCCTTTAAAATTGTGGACTTTGGGTATTGGGGCCAACAATGGAAAGGCTGACAGATATTGGGTGTGGATGTGGAGAATGAGCAAGTTACGATGGACTTCAGTTTTTAGTTTATGACTAATGCTTAAATAAGTCTCAACTTGAGGGCTACATTAAAAACTTACATCCAAGAAAAAAGATTAGAATACTCCAAAGTAGTAAGATTAGGCATTGCTACTTGCTGGCATTAGGAGTAGTTTCTATTTTCTTGTTTCTATGTAGACCTGGATTTTCAAACATTCTACCACAAATGGGCTAATTTACAACAAAGGAAGGTATATGTAAAATTTATATGTACTATAGTGTAGTACATGTAAGACTTGAGTCTTCCCTGGCTGTAGCATTATCTAAAGTATTCAGCTCAAAACTCAACACTGAATTTTCTTTGTTGGGGTCTGGATATTTGTTGATTTTGTTCCTCAATTTCATAAACATCCTACTTGGCTACTGACATTTCAGATATTTAGCAAAGGCTCAGATTGACTTGCAACTATCTGATTTGGATATCTTACCAGCAACAATTTAGACCAGTGATTTATATACTTCTTTGTCCCAGCACCATAATTTCAATTCTAGTTTCACACTCTGTTATACCTAAAATTAAGCCACACCTGATTCACTTTATACTGTGAATTTCAGAATGATCATATTTTACATCTATTATTCTTGAAATTTGATTTTAAAATACTGTTTTCAGCTGTATAGGTTCCCAATACGACAAAGTCTATACTTTTATTTTAAACTACTAAAAATGATGTGTTAAATTATTGATAAACATGTGTGCTTAGTCGCTACTATTTTACCACTGCTTCAGGTTCTGTGGGCACAAAAATGAATAAAAGTGACAACATTTCTGCCTTGTATAGCAGTATAATAGGTATATACATTTCTAGCAAAATTCACACAGGATTACTGATCTTAGGAAAAACTGGAGGACTAAAACTTTCAATAATATATCTTATTTCATGGTTGTGGAATATGTTTTATAAATATATGTATTTCATAGATAGTTAATGGAGCAGTTAAGAATGCAATGTATGTATTTTGTATTTCTAACTCAGTGTATTTGTAACTCAAAGATTATGAATATCTCTTTAAAAAACTAGACCTTGCTGGCCATGATGGCACGTGCCTTTAATCTCAGCAGTTGAGAGGGTGAAGCTAGAGGATAGCTGGGAGTTCAAGGCCAGCCTGGGGGACAAAGTGAGTTGAGACTAGCCTGAACCATAAAATGAAACTGTCTCAAAAACACAGAAAAAAGCTAGACCTTAATTTAAAAATGTCTCATTTATTAATGATCATCAATGATTTCTTCCAGTGATTGTTCTGTCTTCATCCTATTGATCTCTCTCTAGTATCTGACAGTAGCTACATCTGAGTGATACACTGGAGAAAATATGAGCTTTAGATTTGAATGATAGTTATATATAACTATATGTAGTTATTTCTCATTTCTCATTTAATAGCCAAATTCCATCTCTGTGACTAGGTAGTTAAATGAATTGACCACTAAATGAAGAATGTTATATATATAGTATACATATAACAATATTCAGAACAAATAAATAGTCAAAGAAAACTCCAACTTGATGACTTTGCCTTTATCTGCATAACTCTTACATGCAACACTGTAACATAGAATATAAAACCACAGTACTGTACCGTACAGTCAAATCAGCTGAAATTACAATACTGTATAAACAAGGTGTATGTACAAAAAAAGGCAATGAGACTTTATAAACAAGATTTACAGACTGTACAAAAAAGATAGGTTGTAAGTCCAAGTGGCAAGTTGTAAGTTGATGTGCATGCCTCAGTCATAAGTCTGAAGAGTCTTAAAAGGGGATGGTCAAGTGAAGAATATCTGTAATACACTTAGTGCAAAGTTGTCACTTACTAGACACTCAACAAATGTTATTTTCTTCTCTTATTTTCACCCTACTGTAATCTTCCACTTACCTCTGATGTTTTCTAGTTGAACTTGCCTCTGCTACACACTTCTGCTATGTTTCGTAAACCCCAGAGGAGGTTCTGTTTTTAGCCCTAAATTCCCAGTGATCATTCCCAATATACACTCTAAAAATTACTCTTAGGTCCGAAGGTTAGGTTCTGTTTTTAGTATCCTATAGACATTTTAAATTCATCTTCATTCATGTCCAAATCAAATTACCATCTCTTTTCCTTAACCATCTCTGTTCACCTGAAAGTGTTCCAGGCAAAAGGAGCAATATGTCTGAAGACTGGGAAGCAAAAGAATAGTAAGGACATAGAAAGAAATGATAGAAAATCAGAATGGCTAGAGGAGTGGGGATGGGAAAGTAGAAGTTGGAGAGGTAATTAGGACTGAAGTCTGAGGATTTATGACCTGTTTTACTTACTATTTTATTACCAGGACAAAATTTTTAACCCCCTCACCTTAAAGGAGGACAGGTTTATTTTGGCTCACAGTTACAGAAGTTCCAATCCATGGTCAAGGAAAGCTGCTCACATCATGATGACCAGGAAACAGAGAAAAAAGAAGGAGCTGAGGAGGACAGAGAGGGCTTTCCTGGTCATACTCCTAGTGCCTCACCTTTAACATGGCCCCACTTCCTAAAAGCAAGTCAGCTGTGAACTCATCCACGTACTAACCTACTGATAAGTATAGTGACCCCATGATCCAGTTATCCTCCAAATACAATACATAAACCTTCTGGGGGACACCCAGATCTAAACCATAACATGATTTGATCATATCTAGCAGGGAACTCTAAGAGAAAAGGGATGGCTGTGGACAAAACAGACTTTGAGAAAACAGACTCCAGAAGACTATGACATGATAGAAAGGTCTCTAGCTATTTGAGAATTCCCCAGGCACACTATGGCGATCCTGATTCCTAATCAGGAGCTCCAAGTGCACATGGGACCTCTAGTAACACTGTGGACTGCACGCTGGTTCCTATATCATGAATAAGACTGGACCTCATAAAGTGGTCCATGAAGTCTTTCATCACTACCCTTTGTGTGGCAGCCTAGAGGGACATTGACTGGCAATGAATTCCTCCTCAGAAAGAACACAACACTCCCACTCCACCCCATTGGATTTTCAATTTGTATAACTATAAACCAGTCTGTTCCTACATCAATCAGCATTCCCCACTTAAAAATGGACATGAGAAGTAACACTCATTGCAAGACTGAAACTAAGGCAAAGTCAGTGAAATTCTCGAAGTCCATAGGAAAACACCTGGGAAGTGTAAGACCACTAGTAAAGCCAGGATGAAGAAGATTGGAAAGAAAAAGACAGTCCTGGAAATGCAATTCACTGACTGGTGGTGACACAGGTAGTGGACAGTAGGCCTTGCCAGCCTCACAAATCAGATTCCACTTAGTAGCTCCTGTCAACAGAGTGGTGAGGAAAATGAAATTTAGTGGTCATTCCCAGAGCCATCATATCTGTTGTGCTTTAAAGCTTGTGAAAGGTGATAAATCAAGTAAGAATATGAACCGACACTGCTAATTTGGTGCTGAATCTTTCCATTTGCCATGGGGTCATCAGAAATTCTTCCACAAAGCCTGGTGCCCTTTTCTTAAAACCACATAGCCAATCAAATAATAATAAATTCATTAATTCCTAACATGGAAGGTGACTCATATGAATTTTGCATTAGGGAAAAAAATGTGACAGCTGAGAGGTCTCAACTGATTCTAATGATCTAATGAGTTATTCTGTCCATTAAGGGAAGATATGGCTTCCTGATTAACGTGGAACCTTAGCAGTACTTTTAATAAAAGTTTTAATATGTACTGCTGTTCAGCTGGCATCATGTTTAATTAAAACATGAAAGCTTGTGGAGAGCTCCCTTTTCTCCTAACTAGCTCTGGAGGTACAGGAGGGCTGCAGGGCAGGAGGGGAACAAAGACTAGGGACATGGAGAGGAGGGGGTTGAGCATTATGCTTAGGAGAGTGTAGAATCAGTGCCAGTGTCTGCCCAGAGGGGCTGGACCAAAGCATGCAGGCTGTGCTTGGGGTTTGCTTCCTATTCTAGCTCCTTATTCTATGGAGAAGAAAACAAAGGTTCAGAGAGTACTTTTTGAAAAGGGACATAAGTTTTCTGCACATGACCTCGCATAACAAGAGCCAGTATAGAAAACCAGAAGTGACACGAAGGCACTGCATGATCTTACAGCAAATTTTTCTTCTCCTAAAGCCTTTCATTAGGGACACCATGAAAGTGCATACATTTACCAATCACATAGAGGAAGAAGGAGCCTGCAAATGAATCCAGAGAGCAAAGGGCACTTGGCTCTGGTTTATAAATCCTGCTTCATTCAGCAATGATTGCAAACTATGGAACTTTATGTAATCAGATTCCAAATATGGAATATATGATGCACATGTACACTGATGTGCGTAGAGAAAGGCCTGGACGGAAATGCTCCAAAACATTCACAGTGATTAAGAGCTTCTGGATGATTAGATTATGAACAATTTTTATTCTAGAACAATCTTTGAATTTGAAAAATATTGTATAATGGGCAAGACATGCTCTTATAAGTAACAAAAATTTGTATTATAAACATAGCATTTATGTTGTAAATATAATGTTTTAAATTATGAAGCATCTTTTGCTCCTTATTACAAAATATATGGACATCACAAACTACATTTAAAAGAACAGAGAAAAATCACTGACCAAGAAAGAAAAATTTCTCTGCTTTAAAATAACAATGTCTATGCACTTAAGCTGTCTGGTGTGAAATGCTGTAAAAAGATATAGCTATGTCATCAACAGACAAGTTGCCCTCACAGGTAGTTTAAGAAACAGTGGCTGTCTTTAAAATGACTACAAGGAAAATCTGACAATAAAATTCACTTAAATATCTGACTCTGCAAAACAATATTATACTGTGTCCAAGGGGAGTGTTATGTAATTGAAAAGCCTGTGGTTCAACAAGAGCATCCTTAGTATAAGGGACGACCCCAGACACACTAAAATAAAAAATGTGAGCTCTTAAGTACTTTTTAATGTTTCAAAGTCAGTGAGGGACTGACTGCCAGGAGTAGAATGGTGACTTTTTCACTTGTAACACACTTTAAGGTGAAAATACCTTATTGGGGAATGTGAAGTAATTAAGGAAAGTTAGAAGACGGCATTGTGAAGGGTGATTTTAAACGAAGTTGTTCAATGAGTTGACTCTTGGGGGTGTGCAAATGTAACCAGGGTTTGTCTGACAGCTTATAATGAAATGTAGGTTCTCAGCGACCTGCCTGGACTGCAAGAGTAGGATTAGAATTTAAACTTGAGTGTTTTATTCAGGGAGGCTAGACAGGAAGATCACACTTGAGCAGTTCATGAGATTTGTCCCAAAATAAAAAAGGTTGGTGTGTTGCTCAGTGGTAGAGTGCCCCTGGAGGTTCAGTTCTGAGAGAGAGAGAGAGAGAGAGAGAGAGAGAGAGAGAGAGAGAAACGAGGAGTGCACCAATGTAGCATAAACTGCTACAACAAACAAATGATAGAAAAAAAGATTTAAGCATAATAGGAGCCAACAAATACATACCATACTCAAAAACAAGAGAGAGAAACCTCATGAGACCAAAAAGGAGGATTCCTTTGGATACTCTCCAAAATGAAAAAATGAAAGATAATCCATAATGGGCAGTCAGAGCAATAATTTGGTCTGCAGGAAGGCCAAGACCATCTTCATGGGGCCAAGGGCTGGATCACAGTGCTTCTTGCTGTTGAAGAACTAAGCTACAGGAGGGTCTTGCTAAGGTCGGAGGTGGTGTTGAGATGCTTACCTCTATCTAGGGAGGAGAGTGTCATTTACATGACAGAGAGCCTCACAGCAGTGGGGACAGAGCTCTCACAGTGACACCAGCCATCCTGCAGTGGGCCAAAGGAGTGGCTAGCACAGGCCTGGCTGGAAGCATAGAGCTGAGGTACCGCTAAACTGTGACTATTTAGGTACTACCCAGAATATGCCAAGATGAAATCTCTGTTGGAAGAGGAGCTTCTAAACCAAAAGTCATCAAGCCCATGTGGGAGAGAAACAGCATGAAAGACAGACAATAAATATGACTCACATGAGGAAACAGGTAACAGGATAACTTTAAACAGGCTATCACATAAATATCTTCAAGCAGCTTGGGAGACTAGATGAGTATGGTTTGAGAAGAGGTGATACCAAAGAGAAAACAGAAATGCTGGAAATGAAAGCTGTAAAAGTAGAAGAAATTAAATCATTGTTTATGTGAGGAACAAATTGCTGAGGTTAAAAAAGTAGCTCCTGACATTAGAGAAGAAGCAGATAGAGACAGACTTCGAAGTGTGCTAACAAATAGACAGGCCAGCTATGTAGACTGAACCAGGTAGGCTGTGCACTCATTAAGGGCTCCAAGTGTGTGGTGCTGGTTGCCTTCAGGAGTGGCCCGAATACTCAGAGGATTCAGGCTGAGCTCAACTTTGTGGAGCTGGAGGCAAGATGAGATGATTCAAATAAAGGGACCAGGGCACTTTAAGAACTGGGATAGCAAATGGACTATAAAGCAGAGTAAATATAGTAGGGGAAGTATGGAGAGGAGGACTTAGGCTATATATTTCAAATAAGCAGCTTACCTAGGAGGACTGAGAAAGAGCTCAGTGTAACTACTGAGCTTAATGGCAATTTCTTAACAGGTAAGCCTAGGAGAGCCACCTACACGGAGAAGAGCGAGTGGCTTGGGTCACCGACTACATTGGATTAAAGGTTTCAGAATTGAGTTTGTAACCTATTTTATAATTTCTTTCTGGAGCTCAAATTCACTGTAAAATAGCTCAAAATAACCAGAATTGCCATTTGCACACGGCTCTGTCTATATGCACAGAAATCTGCTCTTTGATGCCCCTTCTAAAAGAAGTTTCATGCAAGTTAATTCAGAGCTTGGCAAATGGCCTTTGTAAGCAATACAGAAATATCAGTGGAGACTACAGTGTAGGTAGGATTCTGGTGTGGTTTACAAATATTTATTTAATGCTTAATCAAGATGCAGGTCACCAGTTCTAGCTCTACCCATATTTAATGTCTTGAATCTGATGTCTCAGTTTCCCCTGTGCTATAGGAAATAATCTTGTTTCCTCTTCCTATCAGGGCTGAGCATCAAATACAAAGATATGGAAAGACAGACTTTGTTAAGTATGGTGTGGTAGGTACCAGGGGAGGGGTTGGAGGTACTGCTAGGGGAAGCAGATGTGCTACATGGCCTGAATTCTAATGACTTTCATTTACCTCACTGGGAGATCAAGTATACCAGTGGGTTTTTTCCTTAGTGAGATGGTCACCTGGAGGGCATAGGGTAGAATCACAGGTTTCACTCAGCTGCTCTAAGCGTTCCGTAGAGATCTGAGCTGTGAGAAGAGATTCCTCAAAGAAACAGAGAGTATGCAGGAAAGTCACAGGAATGGACAGAGAACATATCCAGAGGAGTGGTGACTAAGAAACACTATCTAGGCAGAGTCTAATGAAGAAAGCCCAGAACCTACCAGACCCAAGGCTACAGTTTACTGGTCTCCGAGGATTGAAGGGAGACTGAGGTGATAATCGAAGTATGTATAAGTTGGAAAGAATTGGATAGCCCCAGGGTTACCTCTCAGGCCACAAGGATGCCAGGGGAACAGGAACTCAGCCTGGCTCAGCATCCTGAGGAAGTTAATATCTCTGGGTAACATACTGATTTATTGAGAGGGTGAAGGGTCACTTTCTGTTACAGCTAAATGTTGAAAAAGTTGCTATGAACCATATATTTTGAGTTGTTTTCTTGATATTTTGCCAGCAGGATAGGACTGACCTTTTTTTTTTCCTAGAGAAAATGTCTTGACTTCCCTTGAGTGTTATTGCAGAGAGAGCTTGGGTGGTTACTGCCATTGTCCAGTGACTCCATGGAGGCCCCAGACCTAACTTAGTGCTAAACACAGACAGACTTTGAGAAGAGACTCTGGTCACAGAAGGCCTGGCCTGAAGAGGACCTACATATCACTGAGTTCCTAGACCTTTCTGTGGAGCTCTATTTTAAATAGAGTCTTTAATATTTAAAACAGATACAAATTGAGGCTTCTGTGAAAGAATCCAGAGTTCCATTTTCCTGGAGACTCTTGAAGTAGAAAACTATTTTATTTTTCAGTTTAGGAAAGGCCAGCAGTGGCGGGAAACCTAGAGCATGCGTGCTGCAATGGCTGTTGGCATCACTGACAGCTCTAAACGGTTCATCATTACTGGGCAAGAGGATGTGCCTAGCATCACATGACAAGGTAGTGGCATAAATAGATCTGGAGCCCAGGGTACCTTACTCCCATCCTGTGTGGTCCCATTTGGCTTCATAATGTCCCAATCCCCCACCTGCCAACAGGAGAGAATCAATAGTGAGAAAGAGCAGGTAAAGAGACTGAACCCCCAGGGAAAATGCACAGGATGACACTAAGATGGAAGAAAATTCCTTTTGTGTGTTTGGACAACAGCTCATGCCGTGTTGGAGAGGAGGTCATTCCTTTCCTTCATCCAGCAGGCTCAGACACTACAGTCTCTCCCAGTATCCTGGAACCTTTAGCTGTAGAGCTATAAAGAAGGGTAAAATCCCCAGATCCATTCCTCCTTGATCTGAGGCTCTTCCCTTTTTTATTTTCTCATTCCTGGCCAAATACTTAAGTCTCTTCTATTTGACTTGAGGTTCCCCATTTTCAATGATCTCTCTGTGTTATATTTCCTGATCGCATCCTTTATTTTTTCTTCCTGTGCAATTAGTAACTACAAGGAAACACTTCAGATTATTTAATATTCATAAGTGAGTGACGTGAGGGTAGGATCACATCCATCGTGGTCCCTTGTGTGTACGTGTGGACTAGCACAAAGGTTGGCAAACTATAGCCCATGGGCCAAATCTGACCTGTTGCCTTTTGTATGACCCAAGAACTAAGACTAGTTTCTTACACTTTTTAAGCACTGAAAAAAAATCAACAGAAAAGTGTTTCATGACTTGTGAAAAGTATATGGAATTCAAATTGCAGTGTTCATAAATAAAGTTTTATTGTATTGCAGCAGTGCTAGATCATTTAAGCATCATCTATGGCACTTTCCTGCGGCAAAGGGAGAGCTGAGTAGTTGTGACACAGAAAATGAGCAGACACAGGTCATGCTACAGTTCATACACATGTCAGGGTTTAAACTCAGATCTTTCAAACTCCTGCAGGGTTTTCACTTATTTGAATTCCTCTAACCTGGCAACAAAAGCTACAAAAACCATGGCTCAGAATCTATCCTGGCCTCCTCAGCAGGTTTTCTAGATACCCATGATAGGTAAATAACCTGAGGACCTGAGATAAAAGGTGCTTTGTTGAAAACTGCTTTGAATACCTCACTGAGAAAAGGCACTTCAAAGGAGAAAAGCATTGCTTCTGAAGACAGACGGATGTGTCCTGTTTATGTCCAAGTAGAGTTTGGTTTCCATTCTGTTACAAATGCTGCAAACGCTAGAGTTTCATGTTTGGATGTCACATTGTTCTGCTTTCAGACCTTGCTTTCGCTCCTATTAACTCCTTTGACAAGGGAACAAAGCCACAGGCCCTTGCAGACAAATGTCCCAGAATTAGAGTCTTGCCTCAGCTCACTCTGGTCCTGCTAAATCTGTACTAAGGTAATGACTGGTGTTCATTCAAGTCTCCTGAAAGTCGGTGAGTTGCCCCCTCAACTACTGCAGTTGGGATACTCTGGGGTATTTCACTCCCACCAAGACACACAGGTGAGGTTTAAGGACAATGGGAGCCAGTGAAGTAGTAGAACACTATGGGGAAACAATCTGCCTCCTAAAGAAAATCGTGCTTGAATTCATAGCTTTCATCTCATGACACTTGGGATTGGAAGGGGTCTTACAAGCATCGTTAAACTGTTAAACTGAATATCCATGTCCCTTCAAAATTCACAGGTTAAGACTCTAATTCCCAATGTGTGATGTTGTTTGGAGGTGGGCCTTGGAAAGGTAATTGGTTAGATAAGATTAAGAAGGTGGGATCCTCATGGTGGGCTCTATATCTTTGTTAGGAAAGAAACCACAGCTTTCCGTTTTTGTCTATATGAGGATACAGGAAGAAGGTGGCGGTCAGCAGGTCAGGAAGAGGGCCTTCTCTAGATGCCAACCAAGCTAGCACCCTGCTCTTGGATATCCCAGGCTCCAGAACTGTGAGAATTCAATGTCTGTTGTTTAAGCCAACAAGTGTATGGTACTTGTTACAGGAGCCCAAGCTATATAACATCAGCTCACCTGAATTTTGAGTGTCCTTTCTACAGCTTGACTGTTCACAAGATGCTTCCTCCCCACTGCTGACAAAATTGAAGTAACTCATCATCACCAATGGAAATTTGCCCCGTATAAGTCTAACGTGATGGTCTTGGTTCTTTCTATTCCTTGGGTTTCAAAGGAAAGGTTTAATTACTCTTCCAGGAAACAACCCTCAAACCATGCCACTTATCACCAGCTCCCACTCCCATTGCAACTGCCCCATAATCTTAGTAGACTTCTTTTTGCCAGATCGGACAAGCTAACATTCCGTCTCCCTTGCCTCATCTCCCTCATGGGAATGATGAAATCAGGAGATGCAGGTAAGTAAAAAAGCTACTAAATAAACCAGCATATGGATCATTGAGAGTTGGATCCAAGCACTTGCCTTGTAAAAGGGGCACAGAGAGTGGATACCCTGGGGTCAAACCAGGAAAGCCAAAGAAGAGAGGAGGGGAAATGAGGGGAGGGGAGGAAGAGGGGAGAACAGAGGAGAGGAGAGGAGATGGGAGGGGAGGGGAGGGAAGGGGAGGAGAGGAAGGAGGGGAGAGGGGAAGAGAGGAGATGGGCCATTCTGGGCCCTAGGCCTCACTGCTAAACTTCAAAAGGTTTAAGTGTACTGAAGCCACTCCCAGGTGAGAGGTAGACAAAAAACAATCCCTGCCCCAAGAAACTGCTAGGAACCGGGCATCCATGTGGGCAGAACTGGGTGTGCCTGAAGGAGAAAGGAGCTGATCTCATCAGGCAGATTATCTGGCTCACTGCTTGGCAAACTACTATGGTTCACAAATCCAGTCTGTTGCTTATTTTTGTAGATAAAGATTTACAGAAACAAAGCTCTTCAGTCACCAGATGGAGTCTGAGGAGGGACACAAAGAGGAGATGGGTACCTTAATCCACCCACCTCTGGGGTATCTTGTAGATTTACTGACTATGTCACAGAGCAGAATTTGGGGAAGGACCCATGAGAAGCATGGAGAAGTTTATCAGACGTAATTAAATCAACGTACACTCAGAGAAAATAGAATACAGGCTCTCAAGAGAAAAATGTGTTCAAGTCTTGGGTTTTTCATGGACTCCTGGCATTGTCTTAGAGATGGGTGATCTAACATGTATACTACTAACATCTATCAAGCTATCCCTCTAGTGGGCGAGGTTAGGACACAAACTATTTGCATGTGTTTGAAGTTTAGAGCTGTCTCCCACTTAATAATTCTGCTGCCTTGAGGGTAGAGGTCTGTGAGAGGACAAGTATAGACTCGATTTATAGGTGAAGAATGTGGGCCCAGTTTACAGCATTAGGATTTTTTTTTTCCCTTTTGAAGTTCCCTGGAAGGGAAAAAGACACTGTAACCTAGGGTAACTTTGTGTCCTGAAGCTGCAGGTTTTTTTAAAAATATAATTTTAAAATTACAATTTTCCTTGTGTTTGTTCTGCCTATTTTTATTTCTCTTATATAGCCTCATTATCCATTTATTTATTGTCTACAGTTTACTTTACTTACAGTGGCAGAGTTTAGTAGTTGCAGCAGACTAAGGCCCATAAAGCCTATAATAATTACCTTCTGACCCTTTACAGAAGAATTTGCTGATGAAGAATGTAGTTCGCTATTTCCTGTATTGTATGCCTCGCAATTCTGACTAATCCTGTGTAGTACTTCACCAAGTATACTAGGGAAAATCCTTCAGGCCAGATGCCCCTCTAGGAAATTCACAACACTCAGGAGCCTTTGAAAATCTCCAAGTGAGCCCGGCATGGTGGCGCATGTCTACAATCCTAGCACTCTGGAGGCTGAGGCAGGAGGACTGCTGTGAGTTTAAGGGCAGCCTCAGCTATACAAGAGTTCAAAGCCAACATGAACTAATAGCAAGACAATGTTTCAAAAAAACAAGAAAGACAGAAATGCAGACAGACAAAGAAAGAGTTTCCAAGAAGTCCTGCGGTGTATGCATCTGCTTAACTTTGTTTAACTCAGCATTCCTCAGACTCACTTGACACTATTCAGTACTTCATGGAGCATAAGCAGCACGCTTGTTGAAACATCCATCGTGTTGCTTATTACTTTTCTTTGTCTATTTTCTTCTAAGCCCACAGGTAGGCCTTGCTTAGATTTTCCAATCTAGTAGCACTTTTGCTGGTGACATTTGAGGGAAGGGTTGTGCTTCTCCTCTTTGGCCAGAGTGGTGAAGAGGAGTGGCTCCCTCTCTGAGTTGGTGGCCACAAGAGGATGGGGAGGGGCTTCTCACTCCATAGAGGATTCTTCCTTCAGTGTCATTTTATTTTCCCTCTTTACTAAATCATCTCTATGACCCTAGAAATATCTTGCACCTTAAAATAAGCAAAAATTTGAGTATGCATCGATCACTGCAATATGATGTCTTTAAGTCTTTTGGGAAGACAACTAGAAGAGGAATAGCTGGGTCGAATGGAATTTCTAGTTTCAGAATTTTGAGGAGTCTCCATACATATATAGCTATGGGTATAACACCCCAATGCACAATAACTAAATCTTGGAAGTAGCCTACATGTCCATCAACAGACAAATGGATAAAGAAAATGTGGTATGTATATACACAATGGAGTACTACTCTGCCATAAAGGAAAATAAACCTTAGTCATGTATAGGAAAACGGGCACTCCCCGAGACAATAATGTTAAGTGAAGTAAATCAGGAACAAAGCTTAAATCTCACATGGTTTCTCTTAGATGAGAAATCCAACATATAAAGAACAAAATAAAAGACAGATAATAGAAAATAGGAAGATAGATCTTTCTCAAGGTGGGGGCATCATAGATGGAGGGAGGGGAAGAGAAGGGAAGAACAGGGGATGTAGAAAGGAATTAATGCATCTGCATTGCATGAAAAATGTGAACATTATGTATGGCAAATATGTATAAAAAAGGAAAGGATTAAGAGACGGGTGAAGGGGAAGGAGCGAAGGGAAAAGGGATTTAAAAAAGGAATTGAGATATATCACATGTACGCACCAACCCAGAAGGAATGCAAACATTACATAGCACACAATATACTAATAAGAATATTTTAGAAATAGAAACAAACCCTTCCCTGAATGCTATCCCCATCCAGCTACCACCCACCATTTCTCTGACGACATTTACAACAAAACTTCTTTACAGCATTGTCTATTCATTTCCTGCAATCCCCTGGTCTTATTCGCTCATGAATTCTCTCTAGTCAGGCTTTCCTTTACCCTGAAATGGCTCTTGTTAAGGTCACCCTGACCTACAGGTGGCTAAGCACAACAAAGTTCAGTGCTTTCTGCACTTTAATTAACCGCAGTATTCTACAGGTAATGACCTTCCTCCTCCAACATTTGCTTCCTCTGGCTTCTAGGACCTGCTGTCTTCTTGATTCTCCTACTTCTTTTCAGCTACTGCCTAGCCCTTCTCTTTTCCCTGAGCTCTGAAAAAGCCCTCACTGGATGGAACTCTTTTCTCTTCTTGTACTTTTCCTGATGATTTTTCTGTCTTGCAACTTCAAGTACCAAGTACATGCTGATAGGTCCCACCTATCTGCACCCATCCTTTGCCTGGGATGTTCCTTCCTCAGAAATCCACTTGGCATGCTTACATGCTTCTGCTGAAATAGTACTTTATTATTATTATTAATTTTTTTTTGGTTTTTCTCCAGTACCGGGAACCGAACTCATGACCTTGCGCTTGCCAGGCAGGCGCTTTTGCTGCTGAGCTAATTCCCCAGCCCCTGAAATAGTACTTTATCAATGAGGTCTTCCCTGACTCCTTTCCACAAAAACATCTGTATACGTGATACTAACTCCTGGCCATTACTGCCATGGGTTCCCCTGCTGTGCGGCATTTCCTTCTCAGCATTTCTTACCATACAATGTCCTCTGCATCTGCTCAGTCTGTTGTTAGTTGCCCCCCTGACTAGGATTGATCTCCCTACTTCCTCTTATCCAACTTTTATTTTGTTCTTTATACATTGGGTTTCTCATTTAAGAGAAACCATGTGATATTTAAGATTTGTTCCTGATTTACTTCAAGTAGCATTGTAGTCTCAAGGAATAGCCTTATGCTTCATGAAGGCAGGACATACTTTGTTTTCTGCATAATCCTGGGGCTTAGAACCTTGAAAAACACAATGCAGATCCTCAGTAAATATTTTATATGGTGAGCAGCTGAAGCTGGAGATCACACCACACATATGGGCTGGAGTAAGGCCAGCCTCAAGAACACAGCATGCCTGAGGCAAGCCATGTGAATAAACTATTAGGCAGAGGGGTTTCATGTGACATTCAACTTCCCCAGTGCATAAATAAACGTGCTGCAGTCCCTGGGGCCCTCCCTCCTCCTCCTCCTCCTCCTCC
>NW_004955469.1:11456935-11485599 GCF_000276665.1 Chinchilla lanigera
CTCCTCCTTCTTAATTCCTTCTTGCCCATCAGGAGAGAGGGCTCCATCCAGCCTCAGGTTTCTGTATTCTGACTCTTGTCCTTTTTTCTCCTTCCTCTCACCGTCCTCACCTTGGGAACTTTGACAGCTGTGAGGGACACAGCAATTTTGGGATAGATCAACGGAGTTGTGAATTTTCTGAAGTGGACTTCTGGGATTCATCATAACTTCAAGCTGGGTGAGCTGAGGTTATGTCTCTTTCTCCCAAATCACATGGCTTACTAGTGGCAGAGCTGATGCCAGAAACCTGGTCATTTATCGAGTCTCTACTATCGTAAGTGCCAGGAACTGTGATGGGCAGTATGGACACAGGCTCCATTTCAGCTCTCATGGAGGTCTTCAGTGAACACTGATTTGGAATGGACAGCAGTAGCTTGCTCCTTGATCTCTCATCTAGACACTTTACATGGCCTCTTGTTAGCACCATCATAATAACCCTTTAAGACAAAAAAGGCATTTGTTCTTAAATTGCCAACACTTCCTTTGGAAACATAATTTACCCCTCACACGTAAAGCAGTTTATGAGTAGTTTGTGAGGCTGGTCTTTCATAATTGCATTTTCAGTTTTCAGTGCCCATGCTTTCCCCAGGGAACAGTTTTATTCTGGCCACTTTCAGTGGTGCCTAGTCCAGGGTATTTTAATTTCCATGCTGAGAAGATTCCATTACACAATAGCAAGCAGCAAGTGGCAGGGGCTCTGTGCCATCTTTAAGCCATCCTGGCTGCCCATAAGAGAGGAATATTAAGAATTATTACTTCAAAGTCTTCTCTCATCTACACATTCAAAATCAGTAAATTTTTAGAAGCTAGAATCTCAATTTGGATACCATATAAATATCATCACACCGTTTTGAACTAATGCAAGTATCCCAAAACATCTGTGGCATGTGAGTTACCTTTACTTGAGCCCCTTTATTAGTAGAACATATTCAGTTTACTTAGTTTGAGCCAAAACTAAACTCCCTGAATCTTGTACACATTGGCGTTGGCTTAGTAGTTGACACTATTTTGAATAAATAGTCTCTTTTACTTATTTATCAGCTTTTCAAGTTGATCTGTGAAGGTGGCAAAGATTCTATTGATGTCAGACCGAGATACCAGTACAAGCTCAGTAAATCTTTGCTATTTATTCACAGACTGTAATGGGATATGGATAGGGAAATCAAGGCATATGGATGATGGATGATGAATGTTTCACTGTTGGATCCGTGGACGAATTATTTTGGGCTGATTGTCCTTTGCTCTGACTTACATTCCCTAATGTGTTGCACAATTCAGAGAAAGCTATTACAGTAACGACTCCAAGAACATTAGAATTTCTATTATTGAGAAAGATGCACTTTCATTTAAAGAGCTTCATTCTTCTTAGATGAGTTCTACTTTCTACTTTCCCTTCATTCGAATCCCATGTTTATTATTTCCACTCCATTGCAGACCTGATAAAGCTAAAATTTCACTCACACCAGCCAGCAGACTTGATTCCAGGCAGCAGAACATGGGAGCACTTGGTCTGTTTGAAGCAAAGTCACTCTCCAGTTTGGTCAGCAAGCTGGATTTAAACTGACAAGAGCACAGCTCCACAAAAATAAGACCCATTAATTGTCCAGTAGAAGGAAAAGGTCATTGGGCAAATGTTACCATGTGTTTCGGTTTACAGCTAGCGTCTGGGCATCAGCATCAAATCACGTTTCTGTAACTAGATTCTGCCTCTCTCCAATAATTAAAAACAATGACTCTGGATAAAATCACACCATACTTCTGCTTGTGGATGTTGTTACTTGAATACATTTCACTTATTCCGGAATCAGTCTGCAGCTGATAACACTGTAGTTTCACCAGGACCCCACTGAAAAATTTAACAGAGGTGTCTGGGATTGTTAACTGATGCTCCCGGATTCCCTTTGGAGCCCATTTATCAGATATAGCTCCTAAGGTATGAAACAGAAGTTTCTTTAATGTGACCTGGGTCACTGACACCAGCGGAGTGTGGGGAAAAAAGCAAACACACTCACAAATGTTGTCTATCAGACCAAATGTGATTCACATGGAGCATTTTGGGGTGGACAGGCTGCAGAGGGGTGGGTCAGCCGCAGAGAGGTGACCTTAAAGTGCATTACAGTCAGAGTTACAAGCAGGTAGGGACCAGAAGATTTGGGCTTTGCACAGGGCAAGTAGGGCCAGATTTTGTTCTAGTTGTCCTGAAGACACGGAAGCAGAATCTACAATGCTTCTCCTTGGGATAGAGGAAGCATGTTTTCAGATTTAGTAAACATTTACTGAGTATCTACTATGTACCTACCAGAAAGTAAACACTTCCCCAAACAGCGCTTCATGTAGTACTCACACGAGATATGTAATACAACAAACTTTTATATGTTACTGTTGATTTGCTTCTTTATTTGTTTGTTTTTAGCAGTTTAAATACATTACTAGGTCTACCATGTTAAGTCTTATTCTGAAGAAGGTAGGGGTTGGATAAATAAATAAGCAACAGACAGATATTCCTACCATAACATCAACACAAGACCTCCATACAGGAGCAAATCCACACAGAGCATCTTGCTTAGAAGTACGAGGCCTGGAAGGACCCAGATTTGTCTCTCTTTCCACTTCTTATTCCCCTGATGTCTTCACATTAGAAGTCTGTTTAATGCCCTTGTGGTTATAAGGTAACTTTGTAGATATTATCTCAATAGTGTTCTAAGAGTATCCCTGATTTTTAAAATGAGGAAATTTTTAAAAATTAAGTCTTTACATTATATTACAATACAATATGCATTTTCCTTCTTCACTTTCAGCTGTCACTCTGCTTTGTTTTAATCTTTATCTGGATGACGGTGAGCTTCAATTCACTCTGCTTTCTTGGTCTCACTCATTCCTGGCCTTTAGCTTCACATGGTAAAGATAAACATAGAAATTCAGCAGATATCAAAGTTCTACTTCACCTGTGGATACTTTCTCCCTAGGTTCCCAAGTGATCATGAGGTCCCTGAGGGCTGAGACAGCTGACGAGGAGCCAAAATGGCCCAGAGGTGAGTTCTCACTGTGGCCCTCTCTTTCCAGTCCCTGATCCTGAGTTCCCTCAATACTTACCTCGGCTGCTTTCTCTTTATCTCACCTTGGGCCCTGAGCACTGCCCTGCTACTGAGACTCTAATGGCAGCTGCTGTAGTTAGTTCAGCCCATGGTGGACTGATGGAAGTCAGAGTGAGAGCCTCTTTGTGCTTTTTCAAGGGTCTGGACTCCACACGGAGGGGCAATCTGCAAAAAGGCAACTGAACTCATCTTGCAGATAGGCAGTTTGCCTGTCATCCATACTGCCTTCCTTGGGAAGTTAGAAATTCTATACTACGCATCTTCCTCAGAGTGACTCCAGACAAGGCTGAGAAGAAAAGAATCAAAACAAATATAAAACATAGGGAACATGACCTTACCTCCTTTCACTCTGGGTGTGGATGTACAGCGGGCTGCCTGAGCACGTATGAGAAGGTACAATGTCAAACATGAGCTTCCTCAGGAATGAGAGTGAGAACTAGTTAATGACTTCTAGTCCTATTTACATCTCAACCCGCATGCTAATTGTTTAGTCATGTATGTTCTATCATGATTGTGGTCATCAGTAGCTTTCTGCAAATGAACCTAAAAGACTTTATTAACGCAAATTATTCTTTGAATGCCTGAGCCACAAGGAACCCTAGAGCTAAATGTAGTGCTCAGATGCAATAATAAATTTATCCCAGATGCCTGGCATTTCTCATTCTCTTCTCCTTTTAATTAGTTTTGGCTGCCTTTCCGTTTTTAATTGTCCAGGTTTATTTGAGATTTAACATGGTAAACCACCTCAATCCCTTTTGCATTTCTCCTCAGGAAATCAAATTAGCTAACATTTTCAGACGTTGACACTTCCTTTCAAGATATAAGCCCTTCCTTTTAAAAATCAGCTTTGAAAACACAAGGGGTAAGTGGAAACACAGCTCATTGGGTTGGGCACTGTTTTTGCTTATGGTCGACAGCTACTATGTGATCTTTAGCTGGGGCATCTATCACATAAGTACATAAACACCGTCCACATTTATAGCTCCTCTCTATAAAAACCTTATTTTCCAAGAAAGAGGAATACTGAACACCAGGTAGTGTGCCTGTGAGTTCTGTGTTTTTCCACAACAAATAAACAGCATTTTTTAAAACCAGAAATGAATTTGTACTGTCCAAGCAAAATGGCTTTGCATACTGCCAAATGAGATTACCTAGATTGATTTACTCCTGCCCTGTGGTAACCTGGTGACTTTGCTTTGCAGATTCAGCTGGACTTTTCCCTCTGGCTAAGTGAAGACAGATCTACTTCTAGTGAGTCAGGAAAAAGGCGAGCTCTACGGCTTAGGGACTAATGGGCAATAAAACAGGAGTCAGTGTCTTCTACCCAGCTTCATCATCTTGATCCTGTGCAGGCAGCCCAGCATGACAGGAGACACAGGAGGGATGTCACAGTCCAGAAAAAGAGGAGCTAGGGGTGGGGTTAGTCTCCCTTAACCTTTCCTGTCACTCTTTCTCTGTACCAGCGCCCTGCTTCTCTTGGGCCATGAGATCCTCAGATACCTGATGACTAAGTCTGTCCAACTCCGAACCCCCCCTCAGCTTCACCCCTTGCAGGAAGTTCCAGTGTACATGGGTGTCAATGAAACTGTTTTCTAATCCCAGCTCTGCCGCCTACCAGCTTTGTATTACCTTACCTCCTGGAAACCCAGTTTGCTGAACAGAAGGAACAATCAATCCCTCCCTCACAACAAAATTCACTCTATTTCAAGTGCCCAGCATGAGGGTATCCCTCCAGTAAAGGCTCTACTACTGTCAGTTCCTTCATGCTTTGTTCTGTAGAACTTTGTTCCATTATAGACTCAGCTAGTGCTTCTCCTTCCTTTAAGATTCCACTCTGTACACGGACAGCAGCTTCCATCCACCCTGGCTCATCTGGAGACTAACAGTGATTCTCTTCTTGGCCAGACTTCTATAATGCTTCTTTGAGCCCAGATAGAACCTATCCTTGGGCTATCCTCCAACTGCCCAGTTTTAGCAAGACTCCTGTCAGGATGATTTAGCCAGAACCCCCATTTCCAATATCTGATCAAATTCCTCATCTTCCACATTCTTCCACGTTACATCTGATCACCCTGGCCTGCCTTCAGCAAGACTCCTGCCATGTCTCTTAAATCAGAATCCCCTTTTCCCTCTGATGTTTCCTTTCAGTAATTTTTCATCCATAAACAACCTCTCCCTATCTGTGGCTATGAATTCCCCTTTCTCCCTATATTCTAAGTTGAGCCCAATCTGTCTTGCATGCAGCAAAATCATTACTGCAGTTGTCTGCTCCCCTATCCCTACCTCAGTAGTACTGGGTATTGATTCCCAAACCTCTTCTTTAATTCTCTTTGGATTTGTTTTGAGACAGAGTCTGTGTTGCTAAGTTTCCCAGGCTGGGCTTGAACTTGTGATCTCCCTGCCTCTCAGCCTGTCAGAGTGCTGGGATTACAGGCATGCACCACCACAACCAACTGCAGCAGTCTTTAAAAAAATTTTTTTTCAGTTAGTTTAAATGTATTGGGAGTGCCTATACTTTTTATGATTACTATTATTAGTCAGAGTTCTGTTCTCATTTTGCAATTATTCTATTGCTAATAATCAGTACTGTCTGCTCTATGCCACCCCCACCCTTGCCCACATGCTACATCGGGAGGCTCCTTAGTAGCAGGCTCCTTGGTCAGGCTTACTCATCTTTGCATTTTTCTTCCAGGTTCACATCACCATGGCACACAACAAGCACTCAATGCTTGTGCTGATAGGTATAGTTTGATAAAGGAGTCACAGAAGTGTTGATGGGTGTTAAAGTCTAATATGCCCTACATGGGAATTTAATAGAGGTCTGTAAGCAGTACTTGGACCGCTAGGAATACTTTCTCAGCATTTTGCCTCAGGAAATCAAGCTCCCTAAACTTCAGGAAGACAAGGTAGACACCTTTGAGCCCTCGGGCCTTTCAGTATCTCCAAATCTCATGGAGTGTAGAGCCCTACCTGCTATGCAGAGGCCAAGGCCCTATTAAATGACTTCCACTTAAAGGCACTAAGTCAGAGATGAAGACACAGACTCTTTCCTGGTGGGGCTCACATCTATAAGGTGGGTTCCATGGAGTTATGGGTGATTATGTTACATCACAAGAAAACAGAGAGCCCGGAAGGGACATGAAAATTTTAAGGGAGAGAGGGAGCTCCTATTTGGAATTATAAGCAGTGAATAAGAAAAGAGAGTGGGGGGACTGCCATACATTTCTGCTTAAGTTTCTATATAGGAATTAAACTTAGGCTCAGATTTCAAAATTTCGTAGAGTTCGCACAGGTAAGACAGAGGATGATTTAGAACTCAGCCATCGAGGAGCCTGAAAAAGAAAGGAAGGCGTTGTGCTGTGTGGTCCCCTACTTCCTGTCTGTGTTGACATTTTTAGACGTGTCAGTTGTCTTCTCTTCTTACAAACGCCTGAGAGAGGAGAAGAAGTGCACACATGATGTCTGGGAGCACCATGTAGTGGGGAAACTTTGGGTTCAGCGAAGAGAGGATCCTTAAATCCAAGTCTACTATCTGATTGGCTGTAGGGCCTGGGCAAGGGCAAACAATTATATCACATTAAAATAAGCCTTCTTACTCCCTAGGATGGTGTTGATGGTATTTCAAAGGAGGTGGTCCAGGCCTGGCATCCAGTGAGTCCTTGACACAAAGGCTCTCTCCTTGATCTAACTTTGGTCAGGCTCCTAGGAAATTTCTTTGTGACTTTGGTCCCCATTGTGTTTTTAGCATGCCCAGCCCATGTTTAGCAGGAATCCTGTTGGAGCCACTCATTCTGCTATAAATGCAGCCAGTCATTCTGCCTTTGGCTATGAAATCCCACTTGTCATTTGGAATTGAGTCCGCTCTACCCTCTTTTGCAGTATACCTGTTGCAATAGTCTTCAAAAGTCTTCCTCACTGCTTTAAAATGTGTCAGAATAATTTCTCTTTATCAGTGCATGCCAGTGATTATTACCACTCTATTTCCTCTCTTAAAGGATCGAGAGATGGTGGGATTTATCTATCTTGTTTCTGACTGCGAAAGTGGGTAGATTCTTAGTCATGTGACAACGCTTCTTTCCTGGGGTTTCCGTTGGACTAGAGAGACCTGCCCTCATGTGGTGGCTGAAGGTAGAATCTCTAGTTTCAAATGGAGATGATGGGTTACAGAGCTGTCTCAGCACATGCCTCAGTGCCTTTCCTTGGGGTCAACATGGTGAAATACGAGGAGTGACTGAGCCAAACCTTTAGAAGCAGTTTAGAGTCTAAAGTCAACCCAGTTTTGAAAAATCAAATTGCCTTTACTGAGGGAAAGGCCTCATTTCAGGAAACCAATGTTTCTGATCAAAGGTTGACCTCAAAATCCAATCCAGCAGCAATTACAGAGGCGTTTTAAGAACCAGAATGGAGGTTTAAAGTCCAACATTTTTTTTCTGAAAAAACTGGCTCCTGCCCCTTGACAAACAAGATTGAATCTCAGACAACTATAATACAATCTTAACTTAAAACCTAAAACCCCATGGTCTTTTCACATTGTAGTTTGTCTGACATGAGTTAGCTTTGTTGAAAAATCAAGGTCACTAGCATGAGCTCCATCATCTACTTTTACCTTATTTCAGTATTACTCTGTCTCTGAACCCATCTGTCCCCTTCTGCAGGAAGACAGTACATCCTTCCCCCTAGAACAAACCCCTCCCCCTAGTTGTGCTCCCAACTTGGCCACTTCCTCTTCAGTATCACAAAATGCACTGCTAGTACTCAGTTTCCAGAACAACAGTTCTTATATGGGCTTTTTGGATAGGACAGATTTTATGCTGTATACCAGAAGAATGGATTGTGACTTCCCAACATCTTTTAGAAAGAGACTTAGAACCTATCTCCATCTAGTCATAGCTGAAGACCCATCTGGGCTATCCAACAGCATGCATCTAAGAGACCTGGACTGCAGCCTTTGCTCCTCTCTGCTGGTGCATTCTAATAAGTAGAAGGATGAAGGAAGGCCAGGAAGCAGTCCCTGGGGTGCTGGGGCATCATTATGAGATGTATCAAAAGTCTATACCCAGTGAGGGCCTCAAAGGGACACCCAGGTACTGTGCCCAACTCCATTAACCTCAAGGGCAGCCCTGGGGAGAGTGAAGGGGCTCATGGTTTGGGGTTCATTACCCAGGTCCTCTTTAGGCTTTCTGCCTCAGTCTCTTAAGCTGCTAAAAGACAATAGTTAGTATTAAAAGTAGGAAAAGCTTTGTATTACTTGCTAGAACTTCTGTACAGAAATAACACACACACACACACACACACACACACATACACACACACCCCAGGTGGCTTACACAATAAAAATTTATTGTCTGACTATTCTGAAGGCCAGATGCCCAAAGTCAAGGTGTTGCGGGACTGGTTCCTTCTGAGGGCTGTGGAGGAAGGACTCCTTCCTGGCTTCTGTCCTGGATTTGTAGATGGTTTCCTGCATGTTCACCGAGCATACTCTGTATGGGTGTTTTTATCCAAATTTCACCTTTTTAGAAGAAAACCCAGCACACTGAATGAGAAGCATACCCTCCTCTACATCTTAACTAATAACTCTGGCAAATACAATAACTCTATTTCCAAATAAGAGCATATTCTCAGGGTAAGTGGGAGGGAATTCAATTTATAACAGTCTTGAAGAACTGAACAGGGCAGCAGGGCACCTGGATTCCAGGCCCAGCCTCAGCACGGAGCAGCTGTGTGCCATTGGGTAGGCAGCCTCAGTTTCCAGGCCCCAGACTTCTTTCAATTTGAGGTTAGGACTAAGTAGTCTCACAGGCCTCGCCCAGCTTTTACAGCCAATATCTTCATCATCTAATGAAACTGATCCAAATGTTTGCCAAGTATTTAAAACTTCTTACATAGAGAAACAGTATAAACACTAAGAAATAATACCCCCCCAAGCCTCAGTGGAATGAGTGCATACAAATTCAAAGTGGTTTTCAAACATTATTTCATTAATCCTTACAAATCCCCTGTGAAGTAGCATTATTAAAGAGCAAACTGACAATTGTGTTATAATCTGGTCAAGTAAAAGAACAATATCTCAGACAAGATAATAGCAGACTTATCTGCCACAAGGGAGGTTTGAGTATGCAAAGGGCGAGCGTGTCAGAAACAAATAGGAAATTTTATCTCAGGTGGCTTTGAAATAGGGGTTGAAAATGAGGCTTTGGTTGTCATCTTGGGACTTTCCAAAGGAGGGAGCAGAGATTTATGAGCAGACTTTCCAGAATATATGCATCATTCATGGACTCTAATTTTTGATGCATAAATGTTTGAGTTGATATTTAAGATCTAGGAAATCTGCTAGGAAGGAATTATAATGTTTTCCTGAGGTGAGGAATAAAGCACTGCTCTAGATGATTCTTTTTTTTTTAAATCTTGAAAATAAAAACGATCCCAACTTTTTTTTATACCAGGGCTAAACTGGTAGGTGCACTTGAGATTATGGAAATGTAACCGCTTCACAGAAACCCTCACCTCCCACCCAGTTTCCATTATCCTGGTTCTGTTCTGCATTCAGGGACAGCTGAAGATGAGGCACAGTCTACCACGTGACACTAACTGTCGCACATCCCGTCCAATGGCAAGATGAAGGAGTCAATCCCAAGTGTGAAGTGTACATAAAGATGTGGACTTGAATAAAAGCTCTCTACTCTGGTGGGTCATGGGAGGGCCAAAAAAGCATGGCTTGGCCACCCCAGCCTTGGGCAGTCCCTTTACTTATTGGCCTTCTTTCTTGATGTTCCACCACAGGAGACTGTGGGTTGCCAGATTATATGTTGCGAAATGCCTGCCTCTACAATCCAAACACTAGGCAGAGGGGAGGAGGGCTGGACCTCCTAACCAATCACTAGCATCTTAATAGGCATAAGTTGGTCCCAACAATCCAACAGGTCTCCAAACCTTTGGTGAGAATAGAATGAAGTATGGGGTAAAGAGAGGTAAGGTGAGGTAGTTGGAAGAATTTGAAGATCATTTTGATGGCCTCACTATGCTGCCAGATGAGTACAACGTAGGTTAGCCTCCTTTAGTGAAGCATCGGTACAGGGAAGTTAAACAGTTGACAGGCTAACTGTATTTAGAGAGACATTCATACGGTTAAATTACCCTAATAATTAATACTATGACCAGTTGGTAAATGTGTTCATCTGCTGTCAGAAACTCTTTTTGCAAGTTTCTACTTAGGCTGTTTTTATTATGAAAACCAACCAACCAACCAACCAACCAACTAATCAACCAATAAAATGTAACCTTGAAAGATCATGACTTAAAAGAACCCAGCTTCTCTGCATGACTTGGCCCTACTTCATCTCTCCACACTTTTTCAGACGTATCTGTACCTAATTCCTTGTAGTTCCTCAAGTGGTCCAGCATCTTCCCCTTCTCCACACATACTATCCCCTCAGTATGGAAAATCCTCCACCCCTTTCTGACCTGGAGAACTATGCTTCTTAATTCAGAACCAAACAGTTTCAGTCCTATACCTTACAGCAAGCCTTCCTGACTTATCAGGACTGCCTAGGGTCCTATCGCATTGACTGTAATCAGTTCCCAACTTTTTCCTCTTAAAAACAGGCAGAACCAAAGGTCTCCATCTCAGCATCCCAGTGTAAAACCCAGAACCTGGCACAGAGGAAGCACTGAGCAGTGCTTTTAATGAATGAACTATTTTTTAACATACTAAATTGCTGATGAAAAGAAACAACTAAGTTCTGGTGATAACTTTAAAGCATTCCCTTTTGGTACAAACAGAAATTGATTCAAGAAAAGCCATTGGAAAGCCTTGGTAAGCCATTTGACAAGAAGTATCATGAACTAGCAATTTTATAATCTTTGACCGTGGAACTCCTCTTCTGAGAATATGTCCTGAGACAATATTATAAACTAGTAAAAATTGATCTCCATGGTAGTGTTTATGGCAATGTCATTTAAAATAGAAATATCTAATACAAAAGGTTTAAGAACACAGGAATGGTTAAATTATAATCTGATGTGATGTTTTGCAATTATTAAAAATCATGATCATAAAAACCTATGTGAAATGTGGCAAATAGTTGTGATAATAAATTAAAATGACAAAATACATGTGTAGGATAATTATAATTACACAAAGTAAAAAGTTAACACATATATAAGGGCACATTTAATATTTTATGTAAACTACAACTTTGAAATCTTAACAATGCTATTGGTGCTATTCATATCTTCATTTTATAGGTAATGGAGTTTGAAACACAGACAAATTAAGTAATTGGCCTTAACTCACACAGCTATAAAGTGACAGGGCCTGGGTTAAAGCACAAAATAATCTAAAAATTGTACTTGTATCACCATGTTATAAAATTCATCTAGAGTTTGGAAGAAAGAAAACCAAATGCCTTTTTAAAATTTATAAAAATATAAATGAATTCCTCTTTCTTGTATTTTAAATTTTTCTATAGTGGGTTTATATTACATTTGCAATAGAAGAATATTTTTAATAAAAATGTTGAAATTTTTCTTAAAATGTCTATTTGCAAAGCATATTTACAACAGCTGTTGGCTTAAATATTCTGGAATGGTCCTGAAAAAGAAAGTTTGAATACTAAGTTGCCTTATGTATACATAGACATATAAAAAGCCAAAATTATATTTCTACTCATGTATTTTTTTCCTTTTTAGTAAAGTATATTCACTGTAATGTGTAACATATGGGATTTGATGTTTATACACTAGCAAGACATCAATTCACTAGTCAGGAAAAAAAATCTCTGTTGTTGAACCCCGTGTCCTGCTTTTCAGTTTGTAAAATATGATCACGGCAGGAGATGGGGGCCTGGAGGGAGCGTACAAAGGAAAAAGAAATGATGCCGGTTCATTCTCTGCTCAGAAATCACCCCTACCCTGGCTGGTAATAGGGACCTTAATCCAAGTCCTTATGGGACTGCTTGAGGGTAGCTGCTGAGGGGAGAACAGTATTGTGTCCATTTATGGAGCACAAGAAAGCGTATCCTAAGTTTCTGCCAAGTTAATCTGATCTGAGATCATCTATAAAAGCAAAACTAACCACTCTGATTCCTTGAGCTCTCATGTAAAGACGTTTCTGTGCTACAAAGGGACACTGAACATCTGCAGATGAGTGTGAGCAATCCTAAGGGGAAAGAGGGCTGCTGCGGGAGAGGAGAGGCCTGCAGGAGGCTCCTCTAATGCTTGCCTGTGCAGATCTGAAGGGAAGGACAGAGCTTCGTCCGGAGCGGCCACTCTTACAGAGCAGCAGGCAGGAAGACAACATGAAGCCAGCACCACTGCTCAAAAGTTAAGGCTCATTTTTTTCTACTGAGTTTCAGACTCTATCTGAGGCAGTATAAGGCAGGACATTCACTCAGCTGTTATTTCCAGAGAGAGTGTTACTGTGGGCAAAGCCCAGGGCGAGCTGAGATGCAGCTGCCTCAGCTCTAGGAACCTACACACCGATGAGGAGACAATATTAATGCCTAAGGGAGAAGTAACTGATAATCCTAAACTGTGTGTGACCCACATTTGTCATCCTGAGTGGTAAGGACACAAGAAGTTGTGGAGGAGTAGGGAAGGCACTATGTCAGCACTTGTGTGTGATAGATATGTGGGACACAGGGATATGATGGTCTGTTATATGCTAGGCATGGTGCTAAGTGATTGCACTATTATGTTATTTATCCTCATCAGCTATCTGTTATTTATTGTTCTGGATTTTATAAATGGGAAAATTAATGATCAAAGATTATACAACTAAGGAAGGGGCTGCAGTTTAACTTCCATATTACCTTTGACTTCAAAACCCGTTAAGTAGAGGAAAGAACACAAGCACATTTGTCTGTGTATGTGTGTGCACACGTGCATGTGTGTAAGTGTATATAATTCCCCAAAAGTTTTCCAATAGTTTAAAATAAATAATACTTTACCATTTACAAAGCACTTCAGCTTCTGGAGACTCTCAATAGCCTTGCAAAGTACAGTAGCAATTACTTCAATTTCACAGATGAGAAAACTGATAACCACAAAATACGTGAGATAAATAAGCTCATAAGTGGCAAAGGAAATGCTGTCAATCGCATGCTGGTCGCCCTCTCTCCCTCATCCCCTAAACCTTCCCTGATTGCTGCTGAGGGGCCAAGCGCTAGGCGAGGCTCTAGAGATGCAGAGGAAATGCGACTCCACCCCCACCTCATGGGAAGGAGATTCTTAAGATTTGAGTACCATTACCATTAGGGACTGGTATTGGCATGCATGGGGGACTTCATGCTCCATCTGAGGAGCTAGGATAAGGTTGGGAAAGGCTTTAAAGACTCCTAACACTACATCTTAAAACATATATTTGCCAAGAGAACCATTTCCAGCAGAGTAACCAACCCCTCAGAGAGATGTAAGAAGCAGAACAGGGCTGTAAGAACTGCTGAAGCTCTGTGCTCTGGTCTGAATGTGTCCTCCCCACCCCTATTTCCACAGGGTAAAGCCATAATTCCTAGTAGCATGGTATTTAGAGGTAAAATTCTTGTGAGATAATTAGGTTTAGGTGAGGTCAAAGGGTGGGACCTCCAGGATAATGTCCCTAAAAGAGGAGGAATTCATCAGCGCTCACACTCTGTCCCCACACAGTGAGAAGACAGTTTTCTGCAAGCCAGGAGATGGCCCTGATCAAGAATCAAATGTGCCACTACCTTGACTCTGGGCTTTCCAGATCCAGAACTGTAAGAAACAAATGTCTGTTGTTTAAGCCGCCCATCTATGGTATTTTGTAAGAGCAGCCCAAGTAGACTAAGATAGTATTTTTTCTTTCACCCTACAAGGCATAGTCTTCCATCTCTGTAGACACAATCGGTAGAGATCCAAAGCAAGAGGTTTGCAAGAAAAGGAAGCTCTTCTTATCCCTTCCCCAATTGCCAGATATACAGGGATGGTTTATCTGAAATCTGCCAGCTGTCATTATTAGATCCACTTTTCCAGTATTAGATCCACTGACTGTAGTTTCTAAAAGAGAAAGATATTAGTGTCAAGTAATCACGTCTATCATCTCCTAATGGTGTTCCATCCCCAGTGCTTCCAGGGCTCTGCTACTCAACTGACTGCATGGAGACTCTGTTAGGAAGATACTCTCTGAAGGCAGACCACAGTGTTTTCCAGACCACCATGGTTTTGTTTTGTAAAAGATTCTCTCTGGCCCAATTATAACAGAAAACTCTCTGTTCTGCAGCCCCAGCTGCCCTCTGCACAGCACCCAGAGAGGACAACATAATCATTCCACGCAGAGCTGTTTTCAAGGAAGAACATTTGCCTGTTTGACACTCCCTCCCCCCGAATGCACCATGCACTGTGCATGCTGGGCATTTCTGTAGTAGAGATGACTGGTAGCCTATTTCCCCTCCCTAATTTAGCAGATGAAGATGATTATTGCATTTATGGTGTGTGAACAGCAATGGGCCCCGGGAATTGTGAAGCTTTGATTCACCCAACTCATATGTCATTTCTCACATATGTGTCTCTGGCTGGTTTACTTTTAAGACCCAGTAGCAGGCAGGAAAGATTAGGTGTGAGTCACATGTTATTTGTTGCAATAGGAAACTGTCCCAGGACTTTTTGAGTGGGAGAAGGAGGTGGAATAATAAATACTTCAAGTTCTATGAATCATATATGAATTGCACTGTTATCTGCACTTTAAATAGATGACTGCATAATAAGTGTTAAACAATTCATCTTTCTGTCAGGCGGCAGTAAGTAATTTATTCATTAACATTAAGCAAGAAAAGACCTTGTATGTTCAATGAAAGAAATGTTTAGCATGTTCCATTTTAGATGGCACTGCAAAGGGCCAAGTTGAAAGTGCTGAAAGGAGGGAAAGGAGGAAAATAAGCTTTGAAGCATCAAACTGGGATTTGGCTTGAAGAATATCATTAATTCTCTTTCAGCATTCAGTGAGACATCAACCAGCCTCAGTTTAAGAATTCTTCAGATGAAGAAATAGTAAATTCAATAAAATCTGATCTTACTTTTTGCATCTTATGTAGTTCCCAAAGAGCTATGTGTAAAGTTAAAAAGAATGTATTAAGCTACATTCTTTCCCTTTGACTTTCATTATGATTTCACAGATATGTTTCCTTGAGACCTCAAAATACAATAAAAGCACCATTTAAGCTTCTACGATTCACTGCAAGTATTTTTTCCTTTGTCAACATGCACTCTGTGAGCATTAAATCCTCCCACAAAACCACAAGTAAAATTTACAAATTTTCTATATAATATTAGCACATTCAGGGTAAATCTTGTGTATTAGCCATTAAAACATACTGATATAGCTAATTTTCATTTTAGTGCAATTTTTCTTGACTCTATGGGACTTAAGTGTATAAGCTGCCAAAGTTACCAGGAGAATGCTTCAGGATTTTAGCTAGAGAAACCATCTGGAGGAGCTTTCTTGGACAGAATTCAGTAGTACCACTTCACAAGGATCATACTACACTCATTTATTATTGCATAGCACATGCTTACTATGTTGCATTACGAAGACACTGGTGTTGTATAGTTCTGTTTTAAAACTTGGTAGAATTCTGTTTAAAATGCCTGAGTCAGAAAATATGTCTAGCTGTCTTAATTATTAAAAGCAAATCTTTAGCACAGACCCAATTACAAAAACTGTAGCAGTTCGTGTTTAATCCTGAGCAATTCCATGTAAATAACTTTTATATTAATTAAGTTTTAAAAGAGATGCTATTAAAAAGCAAACCTCCCAAATCTAGCCATAATGCAGAGTTACATGTTACAAATGTTGTATGTTGAAGACTGTCACTTTTCTCTCTGTAGAAAAAATTAAATACCTCCCCAAAAAGAGTGACCCTGTCCACATGAGTGAGGCATTCTTTGCAATGTAGAAAAGATTCAAAGAATCAAAATAGATATGGAACCTAAGACTGCCACAGAACTGTTTAAAGAGGCAAAGGAATTCCTTTCTATTATCAGCTGCAAGATGTTATTAGAAAAAAGTACAGACTGCACTGTCTAGTTATTTGTACACCGATGCAGTGGGTCAGATATAAACCCGGACGCCTTTGAAAATGTCCCTTCCAAATGGGCCACAGGACCACTAGTGCTCACTACAATTAAAATAAATTGTCACAATAAGTATTTAAACCATGACGGTACTATGCAAAGTAATTGTATATAAATGCCAGGTAGTTTGACTCTAAAGAAGGAATGGCACATATGGAAAATTTTTTCTAAGCACAGATGTTTCTACGAGCAGATATGTATGCTACTGAAGAATCATACAATAGTCTACAACAGCTTTATTTGCTTGAATGTCCCTTGAAATGAAATATATAATATTTTCACAGAGTAGTCAGACTTTTCCTAGGATTTTTAAAGCTAAGGGCTACAGGAAAATCTAAGTTAAATAACCTTAAATTGCTCTCATAATTTTTTTCTGTTACAGGTGGAGTACAGATTCCAAGAAAACATGATTTAAGGTATCAGCTGTCCACTCACTAGCCACTATCTATCTTCAGTAACAACCCCAAATATTCATTATTATGGAGTTCCCAGTCACTTGCTAAGACTGTTATACACATGATCTTCATTAATCTTGATAACAGCTTTCTGTGGTGGATACTGTTATTATCCCCATTTTACAGATTGAGGCAGGAAAAGATAGACCAGAATTTCAATCCAAGTTGGCTTGTATACACATCCACAGTTTTAACTATAATCACATTGGGAAAATGCTGACCTGAAGGGCTTGCCTTAATCTATTTAGTCCTGTAAAATGACAGACACATCCTCAAGGCAGCAGTATATCCAAAAAACTGTTACCATGCTACTCCCCACAATTTTTCATTAAAATATTTTATTAATAAGAACCAAAACATTGTATTTTTTAGGCAGTCAGTGTTGGTTGCCTTTCTCAGGCACCAAAAGTACAGAGTCCAGACAGAAATTTAACTGAATGCTAACGGCCTTAAAGTGCTGGGAGCTGTGAAAGGGGGTGAGGCATGAGATCACATGTTTGGGAAACAATACCTGTGGATGCACATACAGTGCCTGAATTGCACTGTGGGTGTTTCTGCTCTTCTGGTTCTACCAAAACCACTGTGGAGAAAAATATAGGCTTCTCTTTCTTGAAAAGAAAGAAGAGAGTAAAGATATAGCTAAGAGGTGACCTTTGGGAGGCTCTGATATTAATAGACCCATCATAGATAAGGAATTTCTTTTCATTTCTTGCAAGTGATATTAAGCTTAACTAGAGGGTCTCTAATTTCAAACACCAGGGAACACATATTAGCCTAGGGGCTTTTGACACCCACCCTAGTAGAAGTGAGAGAAAATTTTATACTTTCATTTAAAAGAAAAAGAGAGGAAGTCAAGGTTGGTAATTATTAAGTACCTGAGTTTACTAGGTATTTACAGTTTTAATATAACTTAAAAATATTGTTCTTAAGGGTATTATTAAAAATATGATATAAACCATCAGGTATTAGCAATCCTCCTAGAATAATACATTTCTATCTTAATAACAAGTTATATTTTCAGAGGAAATATATACTAAGGTTATCTCAGGCTGTATTTTGAAACTGGTTATCTATATCTCTGAGGAATTTTGGCATTTGTGAGGCATGATTCTTAGCCCAGTAACCTAGTAATATCCAATTTTCTTGTGGGTAAATCCTACAAGCCCCAGCATCATATCAGGTACCACAAATCAAGATCCATTACTAATTCTTCTATAGATGGATTCATTTAGGTGTGATCTACATAGCATATGGTGCTTTAGATACTTCATGAAAGTCAAAGATCTAGATATGTAAATGTGAAAAATATTCTAATAAGAAAGTCAATTCACAGATCTATGGATAAAATGATACAGGTAAAACTGCAATAACTGAATATGCACAAATTTGTTAAAAATTTAAATAAATACCAAACTCATACAGTTATACATGGGGCTTTAATATTTAGGAAAAATTTCTGCATTCACTGTGTCATAGATTTTGCTAATTTCACCTGATAAAATTCATTATTATTAATATGTTATTGGACAAGTGATGACTTTAGCCCCTAGGCTATATCTCACCATGAGGGTGATGCTGATTAAGTAAAACTGACAAAGGAAATCTCGATCTTATCATCACATCAGGCAGGAGCTATAAGTGGTCCCTAAATTCAAGGCAGTTCAGATCAGTCAGGGGACCCTTGCTGACATGGCCACATTTCTGGATCCTGTAATACATGTGGATCCAGGAACATGAAAAGGGCTTTGATCCTAGACCCCAACATCTGGGTTGTGTACTCCTCCAGCAGCTGGGAGGGTTGTAGACAAAGGACTGGAAAGGCAGTTAGAAATCCCAGCTCTGCTGATCACTAGATGTGGAATCCTGTCAAATTAGCTAACCTCTCTGAGCTTCACTTTTTTCTCTCTCTCTTTAAAACTGAAAAAACAGAATGTGCTCTGTATAATTCAAAGGGCTGTACATCAAATGAAAATGAATGTATTTCCTGAAAGCTGAAAAACAGACACTAGCTGAACTTCACAGTTAACCTGCCTGGAGAGTATTGAATCTTGAAACTTAAGCCTGAGTGCCCTGTACCATGTGGTCCCATCCCACGCAACCTGCCTCAGTTTCCTCTCCATCAATCTACATTCCTTCTGCTCTAGTAACACAAGTGAGTCACCATTTCTCTCCATGGTCAACTACTCATTGAACATTATTACTTCACTTGTGTATCTTATGTATGTATCATTTGACTATCATAACCTCTGGAGGCACACAGAAGAAAGGCCACCCCTAATTAGCAGTGAGGGGAAGAAATGAGTTAACTGCAGAGGTCCCATGTGGCTAGTAACTAGTAGAGCCAGGATGTGAGTCCAGTTTTTCTCTTAGCACTGTGTTATGTAGAAAGTTTCTGCCTGTCTCTCCAACAGAGTAAGTTGTAAACTCCCAGCAGGCAAAGATTACTTCCTCTCCCACCTGCATGCTGTCTGCTGCACAGTATTGCACAGAGTATGAACTCTATTGAGTATAAAGTCAACAGAAGGGAATGATAATGAACTAAACCTGTAAGAGACAAGAGAGAGCCAGGTTCCCTCTCGGGGTGAGGAACTACTAGAGATATAGATACTACCGACTGAATCATGTCCCTACTTCCAAATTCACATTCCCTAAACCCCAAGGCAATTACATTTGGAGATATGGCTTTTAGGAAGTAATTAAGGTTAAATTCAGGTAATTCAAAAGAAAAGTATGCAGAGAAACTACATCACTCTTACATCATTGATGGGAATGCAAAAATAGTACAGCTGTTCAGGAAAACATTGTTATAAAACTAAACATACAATGAACCATAGGACTTGGCAATTGTACTTCCGAGCATTTATCCCAAAGAAATGCAGAAATACAACCTGTACACGGATGTTTAGAGCAGTTTTATTCATAACAGCTCCAATCTGGAAACCCAGATGTTCTTCAAGTGAATGGTTAAACATGTGGTACATTCTTACCATGGAATACTATTCAGCAATAAAAAGAATAAGCCATGGGTGTGTGTGAAAACTTGAATGAGCCTCCACAGAACTTATGGTTAAGAAAAGAAGCAAATCCTACAAGGTTAGATATAGTAAGGATTCCATTCCTTTTTTTTCTTTTTTTGCTTTTGAGGAAGCAACTGAGACATTTATTCAAAAATTATACTCTGTTCTATCATCCTTTCTTTCCTTTTTTTGTATTCTCAAATTTTTATTCTCTTATTATTTTATTGTGGATTACATTATTGAAAATTACAAAATTACAGAATTGGAGAGCAGATTAGTTTACAGGAGTCAGTGAAGAGATGAGGATGGAGGGAGGCAGGTGTAAACGTAACAGAATAGCACGAGGGATCTTTGTGCTGCTATGAATGTTCCTTACCTTAACTCTGCCAACATTAAGATACTGGTTGTGATAGTATACTTAAGGCTTTCAAAATGCTGCAACCGGTGGGAAGCAAGTCAAAGGGAAATTACTTGTACTACATTATTTTACAACTGCACATGAACCTACAATTCTCTCAAAATAAAAAGTTTAATTAAAATATATGAAGTTGCCATTACAACCTAAAGTGGGAATTAAATCTAATATGAAAATTTGAAAGAAACTTGGGGGAAAAAAATCAATGTGCTTGTCAATGAAGTGAGCAGACAACTATGTTCAAATAGGAGCTCTGTGGAAGTCTGTGAAATTTATTGTTTATTGACTCCATTCTCCCTAAAGGGATACCACAAACTTCATACTTAGAGAGCTCTGCTGCCCACTCTGGCATCTCAGCAATGATGGAAAGTAAAGGCAGGAAGCTGTGGCTGTGGCCCTCACTAACACCATGACCTGCAATGTAAAGAGGAAATAACGTCTATTTTGCTGGTTGTTGTGGAATGTAAATGAGATTGTGCCTCCAAAGGACACAGAACATGACAGTACCTTAATACAAGCTGCTTTTCCCAATGCCAGTGCTCAGGGATCAGCATTCATCTTCAGAGAACACCTCCCACCCAGAAGGGTGCCATGTGTAAATAGATCTGCTCTCAAGCAATTTCAATATTGTTTGTGGAGACTAAAATGAGAAGAGCCAGGAGAGCCCAGATGTCAGGGAATGCATTTGTGCCAATAACCTCATGTCAAAGATGACAGGGCGGAGAAGGAGATGGATAGGGTCTGGAGGAGGGGCAAGGCCCCTGAGGACAGGGGCTGAGTGCTTGCACAAGTCTCTTCCTTTTGCTTCTGCCTGCCTCTGCGTACTCTCTCAGCTTCACACATGACCCCTATTTATCTCACTCATGGCGCAGCCTGTTTCTTGCCTGTTTCCTGCTATTCGCACATTGTCTTTGCCGTGAATGTCAGAGCTAGTGCAGAATCAGCCTTACGCAAGGTCAGAAGATCTACATTGAGCTCTGGCACCACCACTCATCAGAGGTTGAAGTTGGACAAGTCTCTCCCTGGGCCTGGCTTTACCAGGTTGGAAAAGGAGCCTCCTTTGAAGGTGGTTTGGGGGTTAAATCAGCCTCTACAAGGCCCATACACAGCATCTGGCACATAGTGCCCATGGACCCCATGCTCAACCGTTTCCCTTGGAAGTAAGAATGAATGTCACTTTCTTAAAGCAAATGTTTCCATGGAAATGGTGGATATTTAAGGCGAACTGGAAAGTGGCTGATATTATGGTATTGCCTACAAAAACACTCTAATTCCGACCTTGTAACAGAAGACCACATCCCAATAGAAATTTAGCTTTCACACAGCATCTTGGGACAGATTTTTGAGCTCACTCTTTTTAGCTCCTCACTAGAAAAGGAATTAGACTTCAAACAGTCACACACACACTTCTGTGTCACTTGAGTAGAACTTCACAAAGATGTGAGGAACATAAATCACATCTATATTCTATTCCAGATAGGTCCCTCGTTGTTATAGTTTGGAGTTTTTGCAAGGGGAACTGTATAATATAGGACACATACTTTATAAGATTATTTATAATAGTCATCCAAAGAATCATATACCAAGAGAGTGCAGGAGATCTGTCCATACACTAAGGACCAAAGAATCCAGCTGAGGGCCTGGATCCCACAGAAATGTCCTGCATGAGTCCAGCTGAAGGCCTGGAGCCCATAGCAATGCCTCCCATGAATCCAACTGGGGGCCTAGAGCCCATGACAATGTGTCATACAGGCCTGTTTCATGGATCTGTGCTGGGAAATCCCAAAGGTCAGTGGTGGAAGCTAGAAAGTCTGTGCCAGTGGGATGAAGGATCTGTGCTAGTGGGCTGAGGGATCTGCACTAGAGCCAGGAAGTGACATTCAAAGTAAGAACCAGGGCTCCTCCGAGATGTACCACAGCCAACTTCAGCAACAGTGAGGTCTCGAGCTCCTCTGATGATCAAGACAGCCAAGTTCCCATTAAGAAAGCCAACGGTCTTCTCCAGGAGACTGAGCAGTGCACCATCTTTCCCTCTGGAGCCAGGAAGCAATGCTCAAAGTGAGAACCAGAGTTCCCCCAAAATGAACCAGAACTATTCTCAGTGACAAGGTCCCAAGCTCCTCGGAAGATAGGAACAGCTAAGTTTATCAGGAAAGCCAGCACGACAAAGTCCTCCAGCAGAATCAATAGTTCCCTACAGCTTCTAACAGTACCCAAGAGCATCTCAGCTCCCAACAGCCTCTCTCAGTTCCCAAAAGCCTGTCTTCTTCTCTGGTTCTGTCTTTTATGCTGCTGGCAACAATTCTCAGGTGGGCCTCCCACACCCAGCACCATGTTGATTCAGCTCAGCTGGGTGTTACAAGTCGACCACCAATTTTCAATCCACCACACTTCCCTAGAAACCCTGCCATGTCCTTGTGAGACTGAGGAACACCCTCTCCAGCAGGGCTGTTTCTCTTCATCACTCAAGCCAGTACCCTCCGCAGAAAGGAACACTCGCACTTTAAAGAGAATGTATCTCAGAGACTCATGAATTTCTTTTCTTTCATATATATCTCTGCCACATCCACCAAGACCCTGAGGAAGCTTACAAGACTGCATACTCTAAAATAGGAAGCTATAAATAATTTAATAAATGAGGACCAGAGAAAATGTGTTTAGGATAGAAAATCAAAGCCAGAGCAAAGTCATACAGCGAGTGCATGGGCCTCAGGCTCTATAGTTACAAAAGTTGAGCTGAGAGAACGAGCTTCCCGGTTGCAAAAGCTGAGAGAGAAAACTATGGTACATGGATTCGGTGGACATAGGGAAATATCAGCTTTCCAAGGAAGCGAAGCTTATCCTGACATTTCTCAGGGCATCTTTACGCGGGGGCCACGGGGTGTTGTAGGAAAGGGCATCCTCAGCAACATCCCCACAGTACAGTGCTGAGGTTTGTACAGGTTGCTTCTGCATCCCAGACTAATGGACTGTGGTTCTAGGAAATACAATCAAATATGCTGGAGCTCGAGGTTCAATTTAGGGATAAAATATATTTTAATCACTTACAATTTCTTAAATATACTTTTAATGGGTAGGGAAGATGTGGCTATGGAAAAGGAAGCTCAGACCTAACTCTGGGCATTTGACAGGGGGAGGCCCAGGGTCTTTAACTCCTCCTTGTCATTCTCTATTGTAAGTTCAAGTACCTGGTAGGGTCTTAATATTCATGCCCTCAGCAAATAAATATTAAGTGCCTCCTATATGCCAGGCATGTATTGGACAATGAGGGATTAACTTTAAAAGGACAGCCATGTACTTTGATGGCTTATCATTAGCCAAGAAAAAAGCCAGTGAGCAAATGATTGCTAGTGTAGACGCTTACTAATGGAGAAGTACCTGGTGTGCTGGACAGGGATTGACGGGAGTGTTGAATTTGTCTGGTGGTCAGAGCAGGTTCCTTCAGCAATAGAAATTTCAGCTGACAGCTCAAGGATGAGGAGGAAATAGTTGGGAAAAGGGTTTCATAAATAGGAAGGAGAGCGTATTCAACTCTTCTTTGGTGAGAGAGATGCAAGAACATTCTAGAAACTGAAAATATGGTGAAAAGAAGAATGGCCAGGAATGGGGAAGGAAGCTGGAGAGTTTATTAAAGGTCTGGGAAGCCTTGCCAAGGATTTATATTTTATCCTAAAAGAAGCAGGCAGCCACTGGCAGGTTTCAAGCAAGAGAATTATAATGCCAGTTCACAATTCTGATGATCACTAGCTGCTGTGGGGAAAAGAGGAGAGAGGGCAACGAAAGTAGAAACAGGGAGACCGGAGTCTTTACTGGAGTAGGTTATTTGAGTGCGAGAGTCTTGAATGAACAGTGGGTCGGTACCAGAAAAGAAAACAGGACCATAGTGGATTCTAAAAGCCAACCCAATACCCTGCAAATTTAGCACTGCCAGTACGGTACATTATGAATCATATCTGCTGAACACAACAGCCCCTGGGAAAGGCAGGGGCCATGAGACAGACACTAATAACAATGCAAAGTCATTCATGCTTTTATTGTTCAATTATAATGAGTCTACTCATCTTGGTAATAATAATAATGATGTGTTTGAATAACATAATTGCTTAATAGCCATTCCTTACCATCACCAATAATACCCCCTACCATTAGGACCAAACTAAAATAATCTAGAGTATTTATCATTCTAAAAGAGGCAGAAAAAATTGGTTTTCCATGCTAGTAGATTTTAAGAAATAAATTATATACAAAATCCAGTTTTTCTGTGGCTTTAAAAAGGAACATCACTTAGGGTAGCAAAACACACAGAAGTTATTCTTTGGGGAAACTGTCCTTATATTAACAGAATCTCCCCTCATGAAATTAGAACAGTCTCTGGGCCTCAGTTCTGCCATTTACTAGTTGGGGATCCAGCCAATTTGTGGTTCCCAACCCCAAGTGTATGAGAGACTGAGCTAGGGAATTTACTAAAAGCTCACTGATTGGAACCCCTCCATGACTCAGAGATTGTGCAGGATGGGAACCCAAGGTGTATTCCAAGATGCTCCCAAGGGATTCTATTGGTCAGCTGGGGCTGTGAACCACTGGCTTGGATGAGCTTCAAGGTTCCTTCTATCTTCAGAAGTCCAGGACCTTAGACTAATATGGTCAGCCTGAGCACTTGTGATGTGCAGATTCTCAGGCCCCACCACAGTCCTGCTCAAACAGAATCTACTTTTGCAACAGAAAAAGATTTGAGTGCACATTATAATTTGAGAAGTTTAAGTCTAGGACTCTATCTTTCATATGTGATCCTTGTGTCAGGAAAATTTGGCAGCTGAGGAAAAAAGCAAGTTTCTAGAAACCTCACAGTAACTTCCTGGCTGAGCCTTGACTGCAATTTGGTTGTCCTCTGTCAGCAAGGACACAAAGCCTCTCTCATTGCCATAAATAAGTTCAGAGAAAAGAAGCCAAATCAGCAAAGGTAAATCAAGTCCTGAATTGTGCTGGCTCATGAATATATTGGGAGACAAAAAAGAAAACACTAACATCTTGTGCATATATCTTTAAAATGTATAAATAGTATATAACCAGAGGCTGACTCCCAATATGGGACTGCATAAATTTCCCCTCAGGAGTACAGTATATCTTCCTCTCTTTTTAACTTCCTGGATCCTTCTCATCCTGGGATGCATTCTACGGTTACCCTCCTATCTCAGAACTGGATCTTGCCTTCTCTCTTCTTTTTTAAAGCAAAATAAGCTAATAACAACAAAATGTGTTGGAATTTTTTCCATCTGCACTATACAAGTAGTTTTCAACTCTCCATCTCTACCTCTCAATCCCAATTTGCTTACTGAATTTTTCCATAATATTCATTTAGCCATTTACCCAACTAACATTTATTGAACACCTATTTAGTGTGATAAGCCACGTCCATATGTGAGATTAAATTTCACCTTTCTTTTTCCTCTGGAAACACATAGTTTATCAGCTGTTTAAATATTAGGAATAATAGTTCCTAATAGAAAGCAACAAGTGGAATTTAAGAAAGATATAAAATAATGTGGAAGAAAACCAAAGAAGAGAATCCTTTGGATTGGAGAAAATAATAAAGGCTTCTTAAGGTCATGGTTGGTTTGAAATATGCATTGAAAAGTGAAAATGTGAAGTGTTAAATTTTCCAGGCTGCTACTGGAAAGAAAGCAAACCACCAGCAAACGGAACAGCATATACAAAGCCAAAATGATTACCATATATAAAGTGTGAACATCTGAATATAACAAGTTGACTTGAATGGCCTTTACATGAAGATAACTAATAAAATTATTGAAAAGATTTGTAGAGGTTTCGGAACTTGAAGCTAAGAAATTTGAACTTCATTCAATATGCAATAGAGCCACTGAAAGCTTCTTAACAGAGGAATGACAGACAGCCATGTCTGAGATGATGGGAGAAAACACTGGTAAAAAACCATTATATGCTGAAAATCCAAAGGAAACCCAGAGAAGGGGTATCTGAAAAGGGTTGGTGGAAGGCAGTGAGTGCCTCAGAAAAGGGTGAACAGAAAGGAGGAAGGAAAAGACGCGAGGGATGCCTTGGTGATAAAAGAGACTGCAGCTGGCCCTGGTTAGATAGCAGTTTCTGGGTATGCAGGAAAGAGAATGATGTAAAAGTAACGCTGTAAGTTTGGATCTGAATGCCTGGGAGGATGATGGTACTAGTGAAGAACCACAAAGGTAATTTTGAAGAAAAGTGGTAATTTCAGTATGGGCATCTTCAACTTGAGGGGTCATTAGGAATTCAGGAGGAAATGATCAGCAGACAATTGAAAAAGTGTACTTGGAAACTCCGAGATTCTGAAGGTAAAGATTCGCAGGGTTATTGGTCTAGAGGTAAAAGCTGAGGCCATAGGATTGGATAAGACAGGGCCAAGACAAGGGAGAGGAAGGCACCCAAAGTATTTTGTTGGACAGTCTAAAATTAGCATAGCAAAGCCAGTCACTTCACACCTGTATCACTAAATACCCCTCTGCCTGCTGCTTTAACTGAGACAACTTCGGGTTTCCAATGGTTTCTTATTCCTCTCCAAGTCAAAGAACAATGTTAAACCTCTCTCTCTCTCTCTCTCTCTCTCTCTCTCTCTCTCTCTCTCTCTCTCTCTCTCTATTTTTTCCCATTAGTTGTTTCCTACTAATTTCTTCTCATTTTCTTCTATGAGTAGCAAAATTAAGTAGTACATTTTAAAACTTCTATACATTTACATAAAACTGTTTCATGAAGTAAACATCCAAGTAATTTATCCTTTTTAGGTGATCTTAAATTCATGTGATGTTTAATCACTTCTTTTTATTGAGATAAAACAGTATCTGTCCATCTCTCATTTGATTTGGTGGTGAAGCCTAGGGTTGTTTAGGATAAAACAGACCTATTGCAGAGAAAGTTCTTCTCCCCAGTGTCATTCATTCCTGTGGCTTTCTCTTATAACTTAGGTCCTCTTCTCTAAGTGATTTCAGAGAATCAGGCTGGGGAGGAAAGAAAATAGGGCCGCTACAATGATAGAAATCTAGCAGTTTCCTGCTATCCTTTTCTATTCTTTGCTTCTAGCTGCTTTCCCAGTGTTTCCAGAAATGGAGATTAAAGTCATATTGATGTCTTCTTGCAAAAAAAACAGAATAAATCCTATATATTTTTCAAATTCAAGGTGTTTTTCTTCACTCTCCAGAGAAAACTAAACCTTTCCAACTCATGTAGGAATCCAATTGTTCGACACTATGTTTGCTGATAATTTAGAGAATTTTATACCCAGCAGTCAGAAAGTCTCACAGTTGGCCCCTGACACTGATGGGAGACCTTAACAAAAAGATGTGTACTTAATCTCTACTATCAATAATTTGCTAACAGTGTTTATCCAAAAGGTAAATTTTAAAATAATCTTTCCTTAATAATTTGTTAAATACAGAATTAAAGTGGTTTCAGAAAATGAAGACTCACTTTAGTGGTCCTGATTTCCCTAGCTGCTTCCCCTAGGAATATTTAATAAATATTCAACGTGTCTCAGTTTCACTGCCTTTGGGTTTTAAAACTCCAGACCAAGTCGCAGATGTTCAGTGCTCCACAGGGTGCTTCAAATGTAGAGGCCTGAAGACATCCTAAAGCCAAGATTGCCAAGAAAGGCCAACAACCAATCCCGAGAGGCAGTGAACCAAAAAGGGAAGCCTTTGCTCTTCTCTTTTTGCTCTATTTTGTAATATTTTTAATACCACCAGGGGTTAGTGGGTAAGTGTATCCAGAGGAAGCCTGAAATTATCAGTGTGCAGATCTTGTTTGAGGAAATTGCTAAAGCAAACTTCACAAGAGTCCAGAAATCTTAATTAAATAGGATCAATACTACATATGGATGAAAAACAAGAATACTAGAAATGACAGCTCTTTCTTTATGAAAAAAAAAAAAAACCACAGAAAATGTGTGTATGTGTGTGTGCACATGTATTGCAAGGTATGTTAAAGTGTCTTAAACTACAGACTAACTTGGCTTCTTTTATGTAAGATCCCGTGATCAGCTTGCTGAATGTCCTGCCTATTCACTCACTTTTCCTCACTCTGAGAAGAAAGAGACCCCACATCCAAGCTCTGGATCCCAAATTTCTGTGGTAATGTGTTTCATGAAAAGAATAGAACCCGCTGCTTTAGAATCATCATAAAATCTTTGAATTTTAGAGTTAGAAGGTAGCTTTAGGAAGCTTTGGTTCAAACACCTTCACTTCAAACTGAGGAAATGAGAAGTTGCATGATTTGCCCAGAGTCATCTAGTAAGTCGGCGAGTGGACCAGCCCCCAGCAGTCCAGGCTTTTTGCCCCCACTGTCCCCCTCAGCTGTTCCTGTCAAGGAATAAGCATGTTTCTAAGTCCAGCAGTCAATCCTCAGGACTCTGAGCTTTTCCAGGGCATTTATCTGCAACTGGTCATTCACAATTTATGCTTTTCCACTTGACTTCCATAAAACAGGACCAGTTTTCCTCCTAAATCACCATCTTTTAAAAATTTCTTTTAAAAAGAAAGGATTCGGGGATGGGGAT